>NC_081418.1:20706254-20852908 GCF_949786415.1 Peromyscus eremicus | reverse complement strand
CATGTAAGAATATTAAATGTGGGTTCTAGAGCAGTCGCTCAGAACTTCAAATGCACAGTACTTTTGCAGGACCCAAATTCTATTCCCATCACCCATGTCCGGCTGTTCACAACGGCCTGTAACTCTCGCTCCAGGATTCCAACAACCTCTTCTGGCCTCCATGGGTATCCCTCCCCAGCACCACCTCTCTCTCTCTCTCTCTCTCTCTCTCTCTCTCTCTCTCTCTCTCTCTCTCTCTCACACACACACACACACACACAGAGAGAGAGAGAGAGAGAGAGAGAGAGAGAGAGGGAGGGAGGGAGGGAGGGAGGGAGGGAGGGAGGGAGAGAGAGAGAGAGAGAGAGAGAGAGAGAGAGAGAGAGAGAGAAGAATCTTAAATGTAATTAGTCTATAGTCAACAACCCCTAGACTGAAACTACTTTTCCAATCTTGCTAATTTGTATTCTGTTCTTGAGAATCATTATATCCAAATTGAACTAATTTTATGCCTATATTAATTTTTAGACACTTGCATCAGCTTCCTTTTCTAAAACAATGAAAACATCACACACACACACACACACACACACACACACACACACACACACACACACACCCTCCTTTCCTCAAAATTTAGAAAGACTTAACTAATTTTGTTCATTTGCCTTGTGGATAAAAAAAAATCATCTTTTGGCTTAAACCAAGCATGGAAAATTTTAGCCCCAAAATACTATTCTGGAAGACAGTTACATAAACAAAAGAAAAGATTTGGATTAGAAAGGCTTTATCACATTTAAGTACAGCAATCCCAACTAATTTAAGGCCAAAGAAAATATACAGATAATATTAGCTTATTCTTAGTAATAATAACAGCAATAGTAACTTGCAATACATTTATGTTTACTGTGCATTAGTACTGGGTATACTACACCATTAATGCTAACATCCACCAGATGAGGACAATACAGATAGTAATATTGTTTGTTTTTCACATACAGAATAGAAATGGAGGCTTCACAGTGTAAGAAATACAACCAATACTACACAGTTGGTAAGCAGCTGGGTAGGTCTAATATTAGAGCCTAAAAGTAAACTATTCACATGGTTCCCGAGTGTAATACTTGGAACTCCAGCAACACCACCAAGGAACTCACCAGAAATTCACTTTTCAGCTTCTTCTTCAATGGATTCTGATAGATTCTGGAACTCTAGGGCCTATGAATGTATGTTTTAACAATGCAAGTCTTCTAGGTAATTCTGGGAATTTAATGACCATCAGGTAATCCCATGCTTTCTCCTACAATCATTATTATTATTGTTGTTGTTATCATCATCATCATTTTACAAACGCATTTGCCTTTCTTTTTACTGAGGTATAGCATACGTACAGTACATAGCTTACTATCTTCTGATTTGGATATGTCTAGGAACTTTTGTTTGCTTGCCTCTTGCTGGGGACAGAATGTTCCTGCTGGATTTTGTCTCCCTTCAAAAGTACTGGCTGACTCTGATGCACTAGCATCTCACTTCAATCTTCATGAGACCTGTTTTGAGGATGTTGTAGAGTGCCTGTGGTATAGCTATGACCTTGTGGCCAGTTTAGCTATGCCGAAATAAACATGGTACTACCGCAGTTTCTGATATGCAGACACCTTTTCATTTCATGTAGTCACATCTGTTGATTCCTAGGGCTGCTTTCTGTGCTGTTGGAGCTCTCAGAAAGCTGATTCCTGTACCTAAGTCTTGACATGCACTCCCTGTCTGCAGCTTTTAAATTAAGGACTCTGATCCACTTTGAATTGATTTTTGTACAGTGTGAATGATACAAACTTGATTTCATTCTTCTGTAGGTGGCTGTCCAACTTTTGGAGCACCATGTGTTGAATAGGCTCTTTTCACTGAATGACTTTATATCCTTTAAAAAAAAAAATGTGTCCATAGCTTTTTCAGTTTCCTTCTGGGTACTCTGTTCTGTTCCATGGGTCAACCTGTCAGCTTTTATGCCAGCACCAGGCTGTGTTTGTCATTACAACTCGGCGGCATTTCCAATAAAATCAGCAACAAGACAAGGATGCCTACTCCCAGTTCTATTTTTCACTATAGTGCTCAGAGTCTTAACAAGAGAAATAAAACAAGAGAAAGACAGAAAAGACATAAAAACAACAAAAGGCCTCAAAATACCCCTATTTGCAGATGACATGGTTCTGTACTTAAGAGAATGTGCATACTGTACTGGAAAACTCTTAGCTCTAGTAAACACTTTTAATAAAGTTTCAGGATGTAATTAATGTAAAAAAAATCATCAGGCTTCGTATACATACACCAATGAGCTTGCAGTAAAGGAGATTAGAAAGCATCCCATTAATTTTAACACCCCCAAAGGGCACTTAGTCATAAATTTAACCAACAAACTGAAAGACTGCTACAATGAAAACTTGAAACTGAACCCAATAAAGATACTAGATGGTGCAAAGACCTTCCATGCTTCTGTATTGGCCAAATTAACAGTGAAAACGGCCACACTGACAAAAATAATCTACAGATTCAGTGAAATTCCCACCCAGCTTATGATGTCATTGTTCGCAGAAGCCAGGGAGAAACCCAAGAGTTCATATGGAACCAAGAATGACTAGGTCTAGCCAAAGCAATCCTAAAGAGAAATAATAGAATGGGCAGCATCCCAGTACAACTTCCAATTATACTCCAGAAGAATGCCAGCTATACAAAGCTCTCTTTTTGTTCAGTTGCCCAACTTCTTGATTTCTTCCCTACAACTTCCCCTACCCTATATGCTTTGAAATCTCCCCTGTCTTCAGCAAGATAGCTGTTCTCTCTTTGACATCCTTTGTCCAGAATTCAATGTTCTAGAATTTCAAATGTACCTGCCTCAAAGCAGCAAACCGGGACAGTTCCCTATTGTCTTTCTCTGGGGTACCACAGTCTTGTTATCTGGTAGCTGGGGGGAAAGTTAAGTTTACATCTCTCACCCAGTTTTCCACATGCTTTAGGTGATAAAATAAGTTTAATTCCTGTCACTCCATCATGGTCAATAATGAAACCTCATCACATGTTTACAAAGAACTCAATAAGTATGTTCTAAAATGCAATATGGAGGTTACAATGTGCTATCGGTTCAAGAGTAGTTGATATATTCTCAGTGGAATGATGCCATCTTCAAGCTGGTAGAAATTCATTATTTGAGGGGAAAAATCTTATTTTGTTCATGTATAAGGTACATATATACATATGACACAAAAACAAACATGCAGTATATCTCTAACATTAGAATTTATGGAAGAAGCCCCATGTCCAGTAGTAATTGCTCAACACAAAATGGACCCCATGTTTTTTGTGTGCACCTTTTGTTTCGTTTTAGTGTTTTTTCTGTCTAACTGGTACTTGTTTTGATTTTCAGTTTTTATTTTATTTTATTTTATTTCAGAGAGAAAGAGCATGGAATTGGGTGTGTAGGGAGGAGGTGAGTGTTTTAGAGGAGTTGGGGGAGGAGAAAGGATACAATCAAAATACGTTGTATAAAATTGTTTTTTTTTTAAATTCATGGAGGAATTGGAAAATAGTTTTCTCAACAAATGATGCTGAGAAAATTGGATATTTATATGCAAAATAATTAAGTTGAACATCTGTTTTACATGGTATTACAAAAGCAGTTTACTTTAGATCCAGGACCTAATGTTAAGACATGAAATATAAAACACTTAGAAGAAAAGACAACATATCCTAACACTGAGTTGGCAGTGATCTCTTTGACATAATATCAAAATTACATAGGATGAAAGAAAAATATATGAATTGGATTGTGGAAATTTTTAAAATGTTTGTATCAAAAGACACTATGAATAAAATTTACACCCACAGATAAAGAGATATTATTTATAAATCACATAACTGGTAAGTGATAAGTTTTCAAAGTGTGTAGACAGCTAGCTCTCAATAACCAAACCAACCGAATTCAAAAGTGGAGGACTGCAAAAGACGTCCGTCTGAAGAAGACAGACAGATGAATGATAATCATAAAAACTTTTCTCATCCTCACTAATCACTAGGGAAACAGCAGATTAAAGCTATAATGGAGGACTAGATCACACTCTTGGGATGGCTACTGTTTAAAGAGAAGGAGGAAGGAACAAATGTGGGCAAGGAAGTGCAGAAAGCAGAATCCTCACGTGCTGTTGGTGGGAAGATAAATTGGAACCACCATTGAGGAAGAGTATAAAGTCTCCCAAAAGAGTTAAATTTGCAATAGCCATGTGATCTAGCAATTCTAGTACTAGATACATACTTAAAAGAGTAGAAAGCAAGGCTTTGAAAAGCTATTTCATAATCATGTTCATGACAGCGTCCTTAGAGGCAAGTCATTTGGCCATTATCAGATGGATATAAGCAATGTATGTATGTGTAGTCCATGCATACAAAAGAATATTATTCAACTTTTAAAAGGAAGAAAATTCTGACATATGCCACAACATAGATGACCATTGAGTTCATAATGCTAACTGAAATAAGCAAACCACAAAAAGATAAATACTATATTCTTCCTCTCACATAGTAAAATCAAAATCATAAAAGATGGGAAATAAAATGGTGGCTGCCAAGGGTTGGGGTGAAAAAATGAATACTAATGTTTAATGTGTATAGAGTTTCAGGTTTAGCTGTTATTACTGTCATTGTGGGTATCGTGTGGGTATACAATGTGTGATTGTTTAGTTGCTTGTATGTTGGTGCAGATGTGAATGGCGTGTGTGTGTAGGTCAGAGAACAGCCTTTGGATGTTAGTCCTTGCCTTTCTGTCTTGTTTGACAGGGTCTCTTTGCAGTTGAATAAGCCCCACCAGCTGGCTAGCAAGCTTGTGGAGAGTCTCCTGTATTTGCCTCCCATCTCCCCACAAATGTTCAGGCTGAGATGATAGGTGCTTGAGCTAGGATGTCGGGCATTTGTGTTGGTCCTGGAAAAGCAAACTCAACATTTCAGGCGTGTGCAGCAAATGCTTTCACCTGCTGAGAACTCTCTTCAGTCCCAGAGTCACCGTTTTGGATGATGTGATGAGTTCCCAAGCTGGCTGGTGATGCTGTGTAGCAATATAAATGGGCATGGCACAGCTGAACTACATTGAAAAATAATGACACTGGTGGATTTTATGTGGTGTATACTTCACCATAGGATAAAATTAGAAAAACAAAGTCCATGGGAGAAAGTTAATAAAATTATATAGAAAGGCAATGATAAAAGAGTATGATGCTAGAACAGACAATTAAAATAAACAACTGGACTTTGTCAAGCCATTAACAAGGAAAATCTTCAGAAACAGCAAAGTAACAACTGGATATTCAAAAGAAGAAAATGAAATCTCAACTTCTATCTTATTCCATTCACGAACACATACTCACAGTGGAAAATAGTTCAAATAGGAAACCATTCAAAACTTCTGTAAGAAAACACTGGTGATTATAGCCACAAGGCATGAAAGATAAAAAACAAAGTTGTTCTCTTATTTTTAGAATTCAAAATGAAGTAGCCATTTTGTGTCTCAAGAAATATCATTGAAGAAGTTAATAAATAAGCTACCAGCTGAGAAAAGTGTTTGGAGCACATATGTCTTAGGAAACTGTAGAGTTTATAAAGAATTTCCACAAAATAGTAACAAAAAGAACCAGTTAAAGATGAACAAAGGACTTGAAGGCACTTCATAAAGAGGAAGACATCTTGCTAATGAGCACAAAAAATACTCGGTATGATTATTCATTAATTGTTAAATTAAAATGAACTGTTGTAAGTTGAATTGTGAAAATGGAAATAATTAACAATACCAAACATAGACAAGTGTGCAGAGTAACTAGGACTGTCACACATTGCTGGAGGAAGCATAAAATGAAACACCCTCTTGGATAAACTGTTTGTTGGTTCCTTAAAATGTTACTTATATTTTATACTGTGCCCAGGGAATTCCATTCTTGGGTATTACCCAAGAACAATAGTTGCACATGTTCCTCTTACAAGGACTATTTAGCAATGTCTGCAGGTGGTTTCATTGCTATAACTTATAACTTGGGGTCAAGGGTGGGTGCTCCTGGCATCTGGGAGGCAGAAGCCTAGTACCTTAGAATGCACAAGATAATCCTCTCCAGCAAGTAGTTCTCCACCTTGAGAATCAACAACAATTAGATTGAGAAACCATAGCCTGCTCAGAAATGTGTAACTGGGTGCTCTCAGTGGGCTTATTCAGAGTAGCCTTCAGGTGGAAAAATCTCAATTATCCATCAATTGGTGACGGAGTGAAGAAACAATAGTATGTTCAGACAATGAAACAGAAACCAGCCAGAAAAAGAACTGCTGAAATGTGGAAAAGCAGGTATACATTTTAAAGTATTTTTCAGTAAAAGAAACAAGAGATAAAAGAATACATGTTTTTGATTCCATTCAAGTGAAAATTCAGGAAATACAAAACAGAACATGTCAGAGGTTTCTTGGAGCCGAGGGCTGAGGGTGGTCCCTGAGGGTGGCACCTGATTGAAAGGACAAGAGGGATCTCTTTGGATGATGCTAATATTTTATGTTTCGATTTTTGTAATAGATATACTGAAATGTAATTTTGTCAAAATTTGTTGAAACAGCTTTTTAAAATGTCTGCAACATATATTTTTCCTCAATAAAACTATTTTTAAAGTTTTCTACAGTTGTATCTTATCCAGAAAACTGGATCACTTAACATCATGGTGTCTCCTAACCTATAGAAATAGTTTATCTCTGCATTGAATTATTTAATTTATTGCAACCAAGTTTTATCATTTTTAAAAGATAGAAATGTTGGATATCTATGTTAGATTTACTAGCTTTAGGATGCTGTTGTAACAGCAATTGCAGATATTAATTTTCCAAATCTATACTTCCTGCTATACCTGTTAGATTTTAGCTCACAAATCTATGGAAAACTGATACAAGGGAAATGCTTTTAAAAATTAGGTATAGAAACCCAGTTTTCAAAACACAGATGAAGAGATCTCGGTTCGTTTAAGGCTCCAGCTGTATAAGTAGCCATGGCGTTCAGGAGGGGCTGGTCCTGACTCCTCCAAGGATACCATCATTTGCAAATGCTCATCTCATGTGACATGACATATTCTCCTATAACCTAGGTCTATATTTGTATACATTTTAAAGCACCTCTAGTTTACTTACAGATGTTTATTTCGCAATGGAATAGTTATTATATTGTATTTATTAGGGAGGAAAGAGCAAGGAAAAATCTCTGTGCATGTTCAGTACAGACGTAAGTTTTAAAATATACTTTCAATCTATGGCTAATAAGACCTGTGAGTGCTGAATCTGCACCTAAGAAGTGCCGGCTGTTTTAGGACCTCCAAAATAGAGTGAGGTGACCTCTCCATTTAAAAGAATTACATGTGGCTGGTAGCTACCTGCTTGGCTGGTTTTTTTTTTTTTTTTTTTTTTGTTGTTGTTGTTGTTGTTGTTGTTGTTGTTGTTTTTCCCTTAAGGGCCCAGTTCACATTGTATTTAGGGAATGCCATTCTAACAGTCCTGGCTATGGGGCTTTCAGTATGTTCTGCACTACCTTTGAATCAAGGCAATAATCTTTCTGAGAACCTCAGCCATACAGTGAAACTAGCAGGGTGCTAACAACCCATTATTATTATTATTATTATTATTATTATTATTATTATTATTATTATCATTATTAATTATTGGCACTGTAGAGAGTGCCCTACCCAATTATCACTGCTCTGGAGCTTTCTCTTGTTAGGCTGACTTTTTTTCTGACTTCTGTCTTCATTTAAAGCAGCTCTTGCTGAGTTCTGCTTCTCCAAGCCCCTTTGCTTCACCACTCAAATCTAGATCTCAGCCTGAAGGATTTCCCTGCTCACGCGTCTGCTTCCTTCCCCCTTTCCCGTTCTCAGGACACTGTTGTTCTCCCCAGACCTGAATAAGCTACTTGCTAGCCTGCCTAACATCTTCTTGAAGGGTGTGACGGATAACCCTATGAGAGATTTGCAGACACTAGGATTTTTTCCTTGGTGAGCCTTGCTTTTGTGCTCACCAACTTTAATAATATGGTCACACCCCCAAGTGGCCAGCTCTTTGCAGTTGTAAGCCTTTGAGTCCAGTCTTAACATCCTTTGGTCTGGAGGTCTCCTGTCCTTCCAGAGGAGAATCCTTAAAGGTTCTTGTACATGGTTTATAAAGTCCTTCTACCATTTTGTCCTTTTGCGCATAGATCCTTAGCTCTTTTTCCAGAGTACGCTGTGTTTTACCCACAAGTCACTCACAGCTGTACGGCCCCCAGATTAATGGATCTGCCCGTCACGCTGCAAACCACTGTTGGCTGGGAACACTGTTGAGTTTTCAATTTTTCATCATAAGATGGCTTTAAAACGAGAGAAAAAGACTCTGCCAATTCTATATGCTTGGTTTGAGTTGTAAGGCTGATATTAGGAAAGGAAAAAAAAAACCATAGTATTTTTCTTTTCAAAAGTTCCTCCTTTAATGGAATATGCTGTTTGGAGGCTTTTGTCCACGTCTCTGGAGTCTATAAGCACTGAAGCATTTCTGGATTTCTCATCTCTTGGTTTTCAGAAAATGCCGAGACGCACAGAGGCTTGCTCTTCAACCCCAGCAGCCTCGCGCTCCTTCCATTTCTGTGTGGTCTTTTAAGGAAAGGATAATTGCCCTGTGGCTTCCCCACTACTATTCATTCATTCAACAAATATTTATTTAATGCTTGCCGTATGCCAGGCTTTTTAATGTGTATTTCATTTTATTAGGCAAAATAAAACTAAGAAGCAAAATCGAAGCAAAGTAGAATCATCCAGTGAGTTTTGAACTGGAGTCGAGGACCTTTGGTTTGGTTTTCTAGCCCCAGGTCAATGGAAGGTTCTATCAATGGGTGGCATGGGAAGGGAAGTTAGGTAACCGATGGTTCTCTTAGTTCTTGAAGTTTATGACGCAGAAGAAGTGACTCAAGTGAGCTGCACCCCACATTCCCCCCCTGTACCTGAACTTCTAGGCACTATCCTAAAGCTCCTATCTCACACAACCCCCATTTCAGTAAAACTCACCCCATTCTTTCGTTTTCTCAGGTTCAGATCCTTAGAGACTGCCACAACTTCCTTTTTCCACCCACACCCAATCTGTCCTGAAATCCTGTTGACACAGCCTTCAAACCACCCAGAATCCAAGCAAGGCTTGTGCTGTTTCCCATCACCTTCATGTAAACCACCACTATTTCTATCCTGGACTGCTCAGGTCACCATCCTGATGTGGGTCCTAACATTGTCCTACTCTCAGAGGTACCCAGAGTACTCCAGTGCCATTCTTCTGCTAACCGTCCCCCTTGCCTTTCCAATATATAAGTACAGAAAACAAATTCTCTACTGTGGACGACTCTAGATCAGTACTTCTCGACCTATGGAAGGTCACCACAGCATACTGTATTACAGGGTCACAGCATTGGGAACGTTGAGAACCACAGCTTTGGATGGTCTACCCTCTTGGTCTTTCTGACCTTCTCCTATCTTTCTTCCACTCAGTCTCTTCCCTCCTCTACACTGATTTCCCAGGTTCTGCCTGTTCCAGGGTTTTAACCTCTGTTGGATACCCTTCCCTGACAGATCTCATGGCTTTCTTGCTTCACTTTTGGAATCTTTTCAGATGATTTTTAAAATTTTAAATGATTTGTGAGAATTGCACACACGAGTCCTGACTGTATTTATCTATCACTTGTACTCCTTAAATTTCATTTTTTCTTTCTTTTTTTTTTTTTCTTTTTTAGGTTTTCTGAGACAGGGTTTCTCTGTGTAGCTTTGTGCTTTTCCTGGACCTCACTCTGTAGGCCAGGCTGGCCTCGAACTCACAAAGATCCGCCTGCCTCTGCCTCCCAAGTGCTGGGATTAAAGGCGTGCGCCACCACCGCCCGGCAAATTTCATTTTTTGAATGATATGTTCAGTAATGTCTTTGTCCAAACTTGTACATATTCATCATGCATTTCTCCTGTAGTTTGTTTTCTTTTACATTTATCTATATACGTGCTAACTCTTTTATTAATTTGTCTCAGTTTTTGATTAATATGATTGTAAGCTCCATGTGCACATGAAATTTTTATCTTTTTTTGTTGTTCTATACATTTAGATATACCTAACATTTAGAACATTTTGTGTGTACGTGCAAAAGTGTTTGTGAGGGAATATTTCTAAGACAATAGCAAAATATAATGGTGGAAGAATATATTTTTGCTTTTTTGGTGGGATATATTTTTTGTTATTACAGCACTAAAAAAATAAAGTTATCTTTTTACTTTAAAAAATCAAAGTTGATGCTTTACTTTATATACATGTCACCTTAATTTACATATCCATATTTTAAACTGTCTCAGTTCTACTTGCCACATCTTTTAAAGATCTTTTCAGAAGATTCCATGTTTTTCCTCTCAGTTACTTCACTGTACTTCTCAGCATTTTCATGGTGACCTGTCTACGGTTTCAGTCATTTATTTAGACCTCTTTCCTTGTGTTCATCTTTAATGAGAATGAGTGGAATCAGCACCTTTGGCAATTGCTCTCTTCTCTGAATTGAACTGCTCTAGTTCCTATAAATCTTACTCCAGTATGGGTTTCTACCTCTTCAGTTGTCAGCTCTGTGGCTCTTGTCTCAGGCATGCTCTGTACCTTTCCTCATTAGGAAGTCTTCTTTGGGTGCAAGCTTTGGCCACTCAAAGACCACTTCAGTGAGACAAATACACAGAAACATAAAAGCCTATTTTTTCCCCACTCATTCTTTTTTTTTTTTAATTTTTATTTTGCAATACAATTCAGTTCTACATATCAGCCACAGATTCCCTTGTTCTCCCCCCTCCCGCCCCCCTCACCTTCCCCCCAGCCCGCCCCCCATTCCAATCTCCTCCAGGGCAAAGCCTTCCCCACAGACTGAGATCAACCTGGTGGACTCAGTCCAGGTAGGTCCAGTCCCCTCCTCCCAGGCCGAGCCAAGGGACCCTGCATAGGCCCCAGGTTTCAAACAGCCAACTCATGCAATGAGCACAGGACCCGGTGCCACTGCCTGGATGCCTCCCAAACAGATCAGGCCAATCAACTGTCTCACACACTCTGAGGGCCTAATCCAGTTGGTGACCCCTCAGCCATTGGTTCATATTTCATGTGTTTCCGTTCGTTTGGCTATTTGTCTCTGTGCTTTATCCAACCTTGGTCTCAACAATTCTCGCTCATATAAACCCTCCTCATTCTCGCTAATTGGACTCCCAGAGATCCACCTGGGGCCTAGTCATGGATCTCTGCATCCAGATCCCTCAGTAGTTGGATGAGGTTTCTAGCACGACAATTAGGGTGTTTGGCCATCCCATCACCAGAGTAGGTCAGTTCAGACTGTCTCTCGACCATTGCCAGCAGTCTGTTGTGGGGGTATCTTTGTGGATTTCTGTGGGCCTCTCTAGCACTTTGTTTCTTCCTATTCTCATGTGGTCTTCATTTACCATGGTCTCCTATTCCTTGTTCTCCCTCTCTGTTGTTGATCCAGCTGGGATCTCCCACTCACCCAAGCTCTCTTTCCTTCGACCCTCGCCCTTCACTACCCCCACTCATGTCCAGGCTGTTCATGTAGATCTCATTCCATTTCTCTGTCATTGAGCGATCCCTGTGTCTTTCTTGGGGTCCTGTTTTCCAGGTAACCTCCCTGGTGATGTGAGTAGCAGTCCAGTCATCCTTGTTCCACATCTAGTATCCTGCTATGAGTGAGTACATACCATGTTGGTCTTTCTGAGTCTGGGATACCTCACTCAGGATGATTTTTTCTAGATCCATCCATTTGTCTGCAAACCTCATGATGTCATTGTTTTTCTCTGCTGAGTAGTATTCCATTGTGTATATGTACCACATTTTGTTTATCCATTCTTCAGTTGAAGGGCATCTAGGTTGTTTCCATGTTCTGGCTATTACAAACAATGCTGATATGAACATAGCTGAACAAGTGCTCTTGTGGTGTGGTTGAGCATTCCTTGGGTATATGCCCAAGAGTGGTATAGCTGGATCTTGGGGGAGATGGATTCCCAATTTTCTAAGAAATCGCCATATTGATTTCCAAAGTGGTTGTACAAGCTTGCATTCCCACCAGCAGTGGAGGAGAGTTCCCCTAGCTCCACATCCTCTCCAACATAAGGTGTCTTCAGTGTTTTTGATCTTAGCCATTCTGACAGGCGTAAGGTGGTATCTCAGAGTTGTTTTGATTTGCATTTCCCTGATGATTAGGGATGTTGAGCAATTCCTTAAATGTCTTTCAGCCATTTGAGTTTCCTCTGTTGAGAATTCTCTGTTTAGTTCTATAGCCCATTTCTTAATTGGACTGTTGGGCATTTTGATGTCTAATTTCTTGAGTTCCTTATATATTCTGGATATCAGTCCTCTGTCAGATGTGGGGTTGGTGAAGATCTTTTCCCATTCTGTAGGCTGTCGCTTTGCTTTGTTGACCGTATCCTTTGCCCTACCAAAGCTTCTCAGTTTCAAGAGGTCCCATTGATTGATTGTTTCTCTCAGTGTCTGTGCTACTGGTGTTCTATTTAGAAAGTGGTCTCCTATGCCAATGCGTTCAAGACTACTTCCTACTTTCTCTTCTAGCAGGTTCAGAGTAGCTGGATTTATGTTGAGGTCCTTGATCCACTTGGACTTAAGTTTTGTGCACGGTGATAGATATGGATCTATTTGCAGCCTTCTACATGTTGATATCCAGTTTTGCCAGCACCATTTGTTGAAGATGCTTTCTTTTTTCCATTGTGCACTTTTGGCTTCTTTGTCAAAAATTATTTGTTCATAGGTGTGCGGATTAATGTCAGGGTCTTCAATTCGATTCCATTGGTCCACATGTCGGTTTTTATGCCAGTACCAAGCTGTTTTTATTATTGTAGCTCTATAGTACAGCTTGAAGTCTCCAGAGGTTGTGTTATTGTACAGGATTCTTTTGGCTATCCTGGGTTTTTTGTTTTTCCATATGAAGTTGAGTATTATTCTTTCCAGGTCTGTGAAGAATTGTGTTGGTATTTTGATGGGGATTGCATTGAATCTGTAGATTGCTTTTGGTAAGATTGCCATTTTTACTATGTTAATTCTGCCTATCCATGAGCATGGGAGATCTTTCCATTTTCTGACATCTTCTTCAATTTCTTTTTTCAGGGACTTAAAGTTCTTGTCATATAGGTCCTTCACTTGCTTGGTTAGTGTTACCCCAAGGTATTTTATGTCATTTGTGGCTATAGTAAAGGGTGATGTATCTCTGATTTCTTTCTCCACTTTTTTGTCCATTGTATATAGGAGGGCTACTGATTTTTTTGAGTTGATCTTGTATCCTGCTATGTTGCTGAAGGTGTTTATAAGTTGTATCAGTTCCTTGGTGGAATCTTTGGGGTTGATCAAGTATACTATCATGTCATCTGCAAATAGGGAAAGCTTGACTTCTTCCTTTCCAATTTGTATCCCCTTAATCTCCTTATGTTGTCTTATTGCTCTGGCTAGAACTTCAAGTACTATATTGAATAAGTATGGGGAGAGTGGACAGCCTTGCCTCGTTCCTGATTTTAGTGGAATTGCTTTGAGTTTCTCTCCATTTAATTTGATGTTGGCTGTTGGCTTGCTGTAAATTGCCTTTATTATGTTTAGGTATGTTCCCTGTATTCCTGATCGCTCCAAGACCTTTATCATGAAGGGGTGTTGGATTTTGTCAAATGCCTTTTCAGCATCTAGTGAGATGATCATGTGGTTTTTTTCTTTGAGTTTGTTTATATGGTGTATCACATTGACAGACTTTCGTATGTTGAACCATCCTTGCATCCCTGGAATGAATCCTACTTGATCATGGTGGATAATTGTTTTGATGTGTTCTTGGAGTCTGTTTGCCAGTATTTTATTGAGTATTTTTGCATCAATGTTCATGAGGGAGATCAGTCTGTAGTTCTCTTTCTTTGTTGTATCCTTGTTTGGTTTGGGAATCAGGGTAATTGTAGCCTCATAGAAGGAGTTTGGTAATGTTCCTTCTGTTTCTATTGTGTGGAACAATTTAGAGAGTATTGGTATTAACTCTTCTTTGAAGATCTGGTAGAATTCTGCACTGAAACCATCTGGTCCTGGGCTTTTTTTGGTTGGGAGACTTTTAATGACTGTTTCTATTTCATTAGGGGTTATTGGACTATTTAAATAGTTTATCTGGTCTTGATTTAATTTAGGTATGTGGTACCTATCCAGAAAATTATCCATTTCTTTTAAGTTTTCCAGTTTTGTGGAATAGAGGTTTTTGAAGTATGACCTGATGATTCTCTGGATTTCCTCAATGTCTGTTGTTATGTCCCCCTTTTCATTTCTGATTTTGTTGATTTGGGTGCTCTCTCTCTGTTTTTTGGTTAGTTTGGATAAGGGCTTGTCTATCTTGTTGATTTTCTCAAAGAACCAACTCTTTGTTTCATTAATTTTTTGTATTGTTCTCTTTGTTTCTATTTTATTGATTTCAGCTCTCACTTTGATAATTTCCTGGCATCTATTTTTCCTGGGAGACTTTCCTTCTTCCTGTTCTAGAACTTTCAGGTGTGCTGTTAAGCCACTAGTGTGAGCTTTCTCCAGCTTATTTATGTGGGCGTTTAGTGCTATGAATTTCCCTCTTAGTACTGCTTTCATAGTGTCCCATAGGTTTGGATATGTGGTGTCTTCATTTTCGTTGATCTCTAGGAAGTCTTTAATTTCTTTCTTTATTTCTTCCTTAACCCATTGGTGATTCAGTTGGGTATTGTTCAGTTTCCATGAGATTGTAGGTTTTCTGTAGTTTTTGTTGTTGTTGAAATCCAACTTTAGACCATGGTGGTCTGATAGAACACAGGAGGTTATTCCAATTGTTTTGTATCTGTTTAGATTTGTTTTGTGACCAAGTATGTGGTCGATTTTAGAGAAGGTTCCATGGGGTGCTGGGAAGAAGGTATATTCTTTTTTGTTAGGATGGAATGTTCTGTAGATGTCGATTAAGTCCATTTGAGTCATGACATCAGTTAAGTCCTTTATTTCTCTGTTAAGCTTCGATCTGGGAGATCTGTCCAGTGGTGAAAGTGGGGTGTTGAGGTCTCCCACTATTAATGTGTGGGGTTTTATATGTGATTTAAGCTTTAATAATGTTTCTTTTACATATGTGGGTGCCCTTGTTTTTGGGGCATAAATGTTCAGAATTGAGACTTCATCTTGGTGGATCTTTCCTGTGATGAGTATGTAATGCCCTTCCTGATCTCTTTTGATTGATTTTAGTTTGAAGTCTATTTTGCTGGATATCAGGATGGCTACACCCGCTTGTTTCTTAAGACCGTTTGATTGGAAAGTCTTTTCCCAGCCTTTTATTTTTAGGTAGTGTCTATCTTTGAATTTGAGATGTGTTTCTTGTATGCAGCAGAAAGATGGGTCCTGCTTTCGTATCCATTCTGTAAGCCTATGTCTTTTTATAGGTGAATTAAGTCCATTGATATTGAGGGATATTAATGTCCAGTGATTGTTCATTCCTGTTATTTTTTGGTGGTGATATGTGTGTACTTTTCTTCGTTGGGGTTTACTGCTGTGGCTTTATCTATTGCCTGTGTTTTCGAGGGTGTATCTGACTTCCTTAGGTTGGAATTTTCCTGCTAGTGCTTTCTGTAGGGCTGGGTTTGTGGATAAATATTTTTTAAATCTGGCTTTGTCATGGAATGTCTTGTTCACTCCATCTATGATGATTGAAAGTTTTGCTGGGTATATTAGTCTAGGCTGACATCCATGGTCTCTTAGTGTCTGCATTACATCTGTCCAGGTCCTTCTGGCTTTCAAAGTCTCCATTGAGAAATCGGGTGTTATTCTGATAGGTTTGCCTTTATATGTCACTTGGCCTTTTTCCTTTGCTGCTCTTAATATTCTTTCTTTATTCTGTACGTTTAATTGTTTAATTATTATGTGGCGAGGGGACTTTTTTTGGGGGTCTAGTCTGTTTGGTGTTCTATAGGCTTCCTGTATCTTCATAGGCATTTCCTTCTTTAAGTTGGGAAAGTTTTCTTCTATGATCTTGTTGAATATATTTTCTGTGCCCTTGAGTTGGTATTCTTCTCCTTCTTCTACCCCTATTATTCGTAGGTTTGGTCTTTTCATGGTGTCCCAAATTTCTTGGACATTTTGGTTCATGACTTTGTTGGCTTTAGTGTTTTCTTTGACTGATGAATCTATTTCTTCTATTGTATCTTCAACGCTAAAGATTCCCTCTTCCATCTCTTGCATTCTGTTGATTATACTTGCATCTGAAGTTCCTAACCGTTTTCTCAGATTTTCTATTTCCAGCATTCCCTCTGTTTGTGTCTTCTTCATTTTTTCTATTTCCCTTTTCAGGTCTTGGACTGTTTCCTTCATTTGTTTCATTGATTTTTTTTTATTTTCTTTCAGTATTTTATTGTTCTCTTCCAGGCCTTTATTGATTTCTTCTAATTTGTTTGCCCTTTCCTCTAGTTGTTTACAGCGTTCTTCACATTTTTTTGTCTTTTCCTCTACACAAGCCTCTAGCTTCTTCATGATGACATTCATAAGGCTATTTTCTTCTGCTTCTTCCAATTTCTGATGTTCAGGTCTAGGTGTTGGAGGAGGGCTAGGGCCTGGTGATGGTGTATTGCTATTCATTTTGTTGTATGTGTTTCTGCCTTGACGTCTGCCCATCTCCTTGTGGTTCGTTCTTGGCCTTATCCGCACACTTGGTTCAGACAGAGCTGACAGATTCAGGAAGTCTCTCTCTCTTGTCCAGATGGGAGCTCTCTTGTCCAAATTGGAAGTCTGGGGCAGGATGGGAGCTCTTGTTCAGAAGGGAAGTCAGGGGGAGGATGGGAGCTCTCCTCTCTCTCTCTCTCTCTCTCTCTCTCTCTCTCTCTCTCTCTCTCTCTTTCTCTCTCTCTCTCTCTCTCTCCTCCAGCCGGGAAGTCCGGGGCAAGATGGGAGCTGTGCTTCAGAAGGGAAGTCCGGGGCAAGATGGGAGCTGGGGGCCAGCCTCTAAGTCTCAGCACACTCATTCTTTTTTAAAAGATGTTTCTCTTAATTCTTTGAGAATTTTATATAATGTATTTTTATCATATTTACCCCCCTCCCTCATTTACTCCAGATACTCCCCAACTTCCTGCCCACCCAACTTCATGTCCCCCCTTCCTCCTTCCCTCATTGAATCCAGGTTGTGTTAGCCAGCTACTTCTGGGTGTGGACACACCTGGAAACTTGGCTGATATACTAGTCATCGTTCTACTAAAGAAAATTAACTTCCCCTCTCCCTGCAGCCAGTTTAATGTCAATACTCCCCAGGTAGTAGTTGGACTTCAGGCTTACCATCATTCTCCTCCATGGTAGGATTTTGTCTGGCTTGGTTTTACACTGGTCTTGTACATGTTGTTATAATTGTTGTGAGTTATATGTGCATCTACACAGTTGTATCTGAAAATTATCCATGACCAATGGTTCCTACAATATTTCATGGATGACTTTAAGGAAGTTGTTATTCATGAATGTCTTAAAATCTCTTCTTCTACATAGATCTTTGAGCCTTGAGGATATGGGTGTCATATAGACATCCCACATAGGGCTGAGCACTCTGAAGTCTCTTATTCTCTGTACATTGACTAGTTATGGGTCTCTGTGTTAGTTACAATCCACTGCACATAGAAATGTCTCTAATGATGGTTGATCTACAGGTATACCAGTAAGACTTAGGAGTTGTTTTATTGCCTTGTCAATTTAGCAGAAAAATAGCAGTAGATTTCCCCAAGGGCCTATGAGTTCCTAACTACAGGTTCTTGACCTCATTGCCAGTGCCAGGTATGCTCTATTTTGTGGAGCAGGCCTTAAGTTCAACCAAAAGTGGTTGGTGACTTCTATGACATTCATGTCACTATTGCACCAGTGACCATATCTTGCGAGACAAGGTTGCCATCCATTCATATTTATAATAACGAATTTGCCATATAATTAACACAACATGTACAGTTTGTTTTGCATAAATTTGGAACCCCATGTAAAAAGCATGCCAAAAGTGATCACAACACATAATCAGTGATATCCACATCACCACACTTGTCCTTGCCTGTCTGTTTCCTGTGGAAGCTACTCTAATAATCCCCTATCACCTATAACCTCTTTAAGTTCTCAATATTGACCCACAATCATCTCAGACAAAACTCAGATTCCTGGATGAGTTGTGGGAGTACACTGTGACCTAGCTCTGCCTCCTTGATCATCACCTAACTCATCACCTACAACTACTCCTCATGTCCTGCACAGTCTACTCCCTGACCTACATGGAGGTTCCTAAGTTCCCATCAACTCTCCATTCCATGTTTGTTTATGGTGTTCTCTTTGCTTTGTCTGTCCTTCTAAGTGATTTATCTGACTTACAGTTTTGTACATATGCTGGGAGGAGGTTCTTTTGTTTGTTTGTTTTTTTTTTGTTTTTTTTTTTTTTTTTTTGAGACAGGGTTTCTCTGTGTAGCTTTGCACTTTTCCTGGGACTTACTCTGTAGTCCAGGCTGGCCTTGAACTCACAGAGATCCACCTGGCTCTGCCTCCTGAGTTCTGGGATTAAAGGTGTGCACCACCACCACCTGGCTTGGAAGGAGGTTCTTCAGAACACCCTCTGTCTCATCTCAGTTCTGAATAGATTGAAAACTAAAATGAATAATGAGGAAATTGGAAAATCAAAACAGCATTTGGTTAAGGACTGGATCTCACACAGGAAGTCATGGTTTTAGGACTGTGAACTCAAAAGGGTTGTTAATAAACAGTCCCAGGGAGGGGGCAACTCATCAACCCACTGCAGCAATGCATGGTGGGAACATACCCTTCCTGGTGGTTGATGGAACCCTAAAGAAGAACTGTGCACACTGCAGACAACAGATCCCAAGAGGAAGAAAAAAGAAACTAACTGGAAAACCCTGGACCCTTGGCATTTTTTAATTTAGCAAGTCATTGTATTTTCACTGGACAGGGTGAGGGTGGGACAGAGAAACATCAGCCATCCTGTTAAAATATCCTTCACGTGGACACTAGAGTGAGGGAAGCAATACCTCCCTCTTTTTCGGTTCTGTCTATGGCCTTCCCTTAATATTAACTAAGAGATTTAGAGATACTCCCCCTTTGTCACTGGTTCTTCAGGTAGGCGTGTATTTTCCTTTTGGTGGCATTTGGCAGAATCTGGAAATATTCTGAGGAATCTCAGTGGGGAGAGGGTTCTACTGATACAGTCTGGATACTTCTAATTGTCTTACAATGAGCATGACAGAAGCAACAGCACAGATTTATCTGCCTGAGTATGGTGACATATGCCTATAATTCTAGAACGCAGGAGACTAAGGCCAAAGCATTACAAATTCAAGGCCAACTGGAACCACCTTTTCAGATATTATCTAAAAAACTAGCAAAAACAATCATCTGGCTCAGAATATAATGGTATAAAGGCTGACAAACCTTGTCCTAGGCACATACTTCCTCAAATTTATACTCTGCCATTCTTAAGTCTCCCAAACCTTAAGTGGAAGGTGGAGATTTTTGCTTAAATTTTGCATATTCAATATCCAGTTGTTGCTCAATACATGTTTCTTAAACTATTTAGTGAATGAATGAAAGAAAAAACGAATGATGTCATAAATAGTAAAACACCAAGTATAATAGTCACCTAACCCTTTGGATAACATAAAGACCACTATGGTGGTTTGAATAAGAATAGCCCCCACAAGCTCATGTATTTGAATGCTTAGTCATCAGAGGGTGGAACTGTTTGATAGGATTAGAAGGATTAAGGGGTGTGGCCTTATTGGAGGAAGTGTGTCACTTTGAGGTGTCAAAAGCCCATGATAGACCCAGACTTTCTCATTCTGCGTGTGGATCAGGATGTAGCTCTCAACTACTGCTCCAGCACCATGCCTACCATGTCTGCTGCCATGATAATGAACTAATCCACTGAAACTGTAAACAAGCCCCCAATTAAATGCTTTCTAAGAATTGCCATGGTCATCGTGTCTCTTCAAAGCAATAGAATAGTGACTATGACAGAAGTTGGTACCAGAAGTGCTTTGACAGGTCTGGCCATGTTGTTTGTTGGAGGAATATAGAAGGTGTAGGGACTTTGGACTAGAAAGGTAATTTGATGCTTTAAGTGAGGCTTAGTGGGCCATCCTAGCAGGAGCATGAAAGACAATTGCTTAGGGTCATTTGAACTATGGAGGCCTAGCTCAAGTAGTCTCAGAGGGGAAGAGTAATAGTAAGTGGCCTTGACACCATTCCTCTGATATTTTGGCAAAGAATGTGGCTGCTTTTTACTCCTTTCCTAAAAATATGCATGACGCTAAATTGAAGAGTTTCGGATTAGTGGCTTTGGTGGAGGAGATTTCAAGACAGCCTATTATTGACTATGCTATGTGATTACTAATTATCACTCTCATGCAGATCTATAATAAAAAGGAACAAGCTGAACAGAGAGAAATGCAAAATGTACAGTTTGAAGAGAAAAGGAACCCCAGGAAATGTAATGGAGCTAAGTTCAGTGCTCACGAAGATAAAAAGTTTAAAGAAAAGCCCTTTGCTAAATGTAAAAGAGGGAGTGGTGAGCTCAGGACAAGACTCCATCCAGCTAATCTTCCAACTTGTGGAAAGAAATTAAAAGAAAGCTTTTAAGCAGTGAAAAAAAATCAACAACAGAAAGCTGATGCAAATGTAATTGAAGGAGGGGGTCAAGTTCCAGCTCCATCAAGCAGCAGAACTTGGTAGTTTTGGCCCTGTGGTTCTGGATTTAGAGACAAGGATACAAGAAAGGGGTTGTGGAATCTCACTTCATGGCTAAGGAAAGCTGCTGAGGCCAGAACAGTGTCATGGGTGTCCTTGTATGAAGGCTCACAGAAGGTATTGCATGAAGCTATGAAGGTGAAGCCTGAATTGTGTTGGAGACCCCAAGATGTTGGAGATGCCAGAGTTGTGCCCTACCTGCCAAGGAGAGCTGCAGACCAGGTGTGGAACCAGTCCAAGAGAGAAAAGCATGTTGTAGTCAAAGCTGAAAGGACTTGGAGTTCTAAAGAATGATTTGACATCAGTCACAGAGATGCAGAATTTGGAGTTTGCCCTGCTAGGTTTAGACCTTATTTTGGTCTGGTATTTCCTCACTATCCTCCCTTTCTTCCCTTTTGGAATGGTAATGTATATTCTGTACTGAAGGTATGTGATATGCTTTTTTAAAAAATTTTGATTGTATGGGTTGTAGTGGGAGTTGCAGTTAAAAGATTGACATAAGTCTCAGAAGAGACTTTGGACTTTTAAACAGTATTGAGATTGTGATAAACTATGAAGGCTTTTGAAGTTGGACTAAATGCATTTTGCATTATGATATGGCTATAAGCCTATAGGAGCCAGGGAGTGGAATGTGGTGGTTTGAATAGTCTCACATATTTGAAGGCCTAGTCTTTAGGAAGTAGAACTGTTTGATAGGATTAGGTGTGGCCTTGTTGGAGGAAGTGTGTTACTGGGGGTGAGCTTTGAGGTTTCAAAAGTCCATCCTAGACCCAGTCCTGCTCTCTCTGCCTATAGATCAGAATGTAGCTCTCAGCTACATTTCCAGGACCATGCTGGCCATGCCTGCCACCACACTTCCCACCATGATGATAATGAACTAAGCCTCTGAAACTGTAAGCAAGCCGCCAATCAAATGCTTTCTCTTATAAGAGTTGTCATGGTCATGGTGTCTCTTCATAACAGTGGAACAGTGACTAAGACAACTGCTTATAATCAAGGTTTCTACTTCAGAGCCTAAATTCATGGAGTCAATGAACTAATAAAATTCCACAGAAAATTATGTGTTCATATTTGCATTGTTTTAGTACAGTACCTAGATTTTAGCCTGTTTTTTAGAAGTCTACTACTCCGGTGATTTTTTTTTTTTTTTAATCTACAATCTTTAAGCATCAATTCCCTTTCTAGGAGATGTTTGGCCACACCTGTCATGAAGCATTACCTCGTGATTCTAACCTCTCAAATTAAGAACCAGAAATGCTGAGACTCCTGTCTTTGACTTTCTCTCTGTCCTGTTACTCTTCATGGCCCTTGTCATGACATTTGCTGTGCTGATACAAGAATGGCCTTCAAATACTATATCCTCAGCATCTTGTTAGTTTTATTCAATCTTGACTCTAATTATGCATTTAATTGGCCAGGATGACATTATATTTTAGCAGAGATGTTAGATAGTATTATATCTGCCTGGTGTACTAAGAAATAGCACATGTCCTCACTCCATATATCTACCTGCTATTAACACTTGCAATTGGCATCTGCTTCTTTGTCCCATTTCTGATGCATGCAAAGGATTTTCTGTGAGGAAAAAAAGTTTACCAAGCTGTCACTTAGTGACATTTAGTGTCATTTAGTGGCTATACAATTTTTGGTTAAATACTTTTTAGTCTTTAAGACTTGGTTTCTTTGTCTGAAAAATAAAAAAGGTAACAATAATAGAATCACTTCATAAGGTGCATGTAGCATCCTTAAGCATTGCATGAAACCAAATAAGTCTGTTTAGTGTTAACATTACGATCATTTAATGGGTTAGTGTAGAGGTTTATAAGAGTCTAGTTAACTGTTTGTTTGTTTTTTTTTTTTTTTACTTCTTGGGAAATTAATAAGAACCTGTGCTTTCTCTTTCAATAATTTCAATGAAATATCTTCTTGACATTTCTTTCTTGAGAATCTTACCACTGAGCAAGGGAGGAGCTTAGAGTTTAATTTCATGTTGGCAAACTACTAATCAAAACTGCTGCTTAATCACCCCATTCTCCAATTAATCTGTGCAAAGTAGTTTCAGTACATGGAGTGGAGACATTTTCTGCTAAATTAATTTGAATGATATCTTGGTTCTGCAAGTCGCTTTTCAACACTTGATGTTATCGATCTTTTAGAGTGTCGAGGGGTAAAGCAATGGGTGGGGTGCTGACTGCTGAGAAACCTTTGTACGAGAGAAGTAAAAAGCATTAAATTAGCTGAACTGCTTTCGTTGGTGTGACTAGTGGTTAGTCATAAAAATAAACTCTCTATGCCCAGCATGGAGGCACATGCCTTTAAACCCATATCTCAGAAGGCAGAAGTAGGTGGATCACTATGTGTTCAAGGCCTACCAGGTATATATATATAGCAAATTTCAGGCCAGCCATAGCTTGGTTGTGAGAGCTTGTCTCAATAAACAAACAAAGAGCTCTCTCAGTAAAGTCAGAACTAAGCTTGTCTGACTTGACTCTTCAGGGGTATGTCTGTATATGTATATATCCAATCATTTGAGACCACAGAGTGAGTTTATATGAACAGATAGACAAGGCACTTAGTTTTGCTGTGTGTGTGTGTGTGTGTGTGTGTGTGTGTGTGTGTATGTTTTTTTTCTTTTGAACTTTAGAGGCACGGTTGTATTTGTTGTCCTTGAATTCTGCTCTCAGTATGCCTTCTGCCTCTTTTTATTTTTATTTTTCCCTTTCAACCCCATTGTTTACTCCATTTATTGACTGCCACTTTAATAACCAGTTAATTGTGTCCTTGAATAAGTATATCTCTTTAAAAACCATGTTAATGAATGCACCATTTTGATCACTCAGCACAATGCTTTTTATGATCTATCCATACACAACTATGTATACATCTAGTGTATGACTCTAACTGCTGCATGGAATTCTAACTAATATATACCAGAAATATTTACTATGCATTTTCTGAGTTACTAGACATAGATGGCCCTAAGTCATTCCTCTCACACACCACCTCATGTGAGCATCCTCATAAGTGACTATCTACAGATCTGTGAAAACATTTTTCCAGGCTACAATTCAAAAGTGGAACTAGGTCACCATAGGGGGAAATGTAAGGAAACATCTCTTTATGTGTGTTTAATGCTTGTTTCTACTGTAATTAGAATGGTCATGGATGCTTATATCTGTATCAGCAGAACTTAGGGATTCCTGATCCACCAGGATCTCATCAACACAGGATATTACTGTTTCTAATCTCACCTCTCTGATCAGACATGACCTCTCATTGCTAACTTAGCTCTTCTATCCTTACCACGCACACTTCCACTACCAGTAAGGTTGAGCATTTCTTCATATAACCATCAGTTATTTGAATTTTGCCCTGTTTTCTCCATCACTGCTATAGACATAAGTGTTTTGCTGCTGTTGATATGGTGGTTCTGTATTTTCATTTAAAAAGTTCTTGAGGGGCTGGAGAGATGGCTCAGAGGTTAAAGGCACCGGCTGTTCTTGCAGAGGTCCTGAATTCTATTCCTAGCAACCACATAGTGGCTCACAACCATCTGTAATGTGATCTGATACCCTCTTCTGGCATAGAGGCAGAATACTGTATACATAATAAATAAATCTTTTTTTAAAAAAAAGTTCTTGAATGTCTGGTCATTCTCGTGTTAGAGATAGTACATATTTTCTTTCAGTGACTTCTTCACTGACCCATCATGGTACTGCTCACTCAACAGGAATTCTTATAGTTTGTACTGTTATGGCATTTGGTTGGGGAAAATGCTGTCCTCATGATGAAATCAGGAAATACTGCTTTATATTTTACTTCATTACTTTTTCATTTTTATCTTGCACCTCTTGATCTTTAAGTTACTTGGAGTATGCTGTATGCAACCCAGCTTGTCTGGTTTCATTGGTATCATTTTCAATAATTTTCACTGACTTGTGATGCTTCTGCAATAAGATAACAGTTTCATGTTCTCAGGGTTCTGTTTACAAGTTTTCTGTCTACCACAATAGTCTATTAAGTTTTCTTTGTGTTTTCTGCTGAGTCAGCAATGTGTCTTAGTCTGTATATCAATACACATTGCTCTTCCATTCTCAAATTCCCTGCTGGTTATTTAAAGACTTCTATTCTTTCATATAAATCTTATATTCAAATGGTTAAGTTCCTCAAAACATCCTGCTAGGATGTAAACATTCTGAAGTTAATGCTAGGAGAGAAAAGATGTTACATAATGAGTAGACATTTTGCTCAGATTTTCTTTTAGGCTCTAAAATTTAGTTTGAATACTTTCTATGAAATTTTGTTCCTTAAATACTGATGTTAGTTCCTAGGTGCTATAGTTTTGATTGTTACTGGAAATAGGCCTTCTTTATGTTGCTTTTGATAAATATTGTTGGTCAAATTTTTAAGCAAATTTTGAATGGATAATTAATACTTCTAATATTAATTTTGTCTGTGAAACCCTTGACATTTAAAAAACTTTTTCAGTCATGAAAATTAATAGTTGGCTGTTCATTCCTAATTTTCTTCCTTCCTTTTTATCCCCACTCCTTCTCTTTTTAAGATACAGTCTTGCTATATCTCAGAGTAGTTTTGAACTCTGCTCTCAAGCAATCATCTCAAGTGGCTGGAGGTATAAGTGTCACCATTTCTGGATTTTATTTTGTACTTTTCTATTATCATTTATCCAGTATTCAAAGAATCATATAAAAATAAAATCATAATTATAGCGGTCTGCCTTCCAAGCATCTTTATGAAATATATTGTTAGTTGTAAATTTTTAGTTGATAATCTTTATCTAGAGAAAACATCATCCTTCTAGTTCTTTTAAAACAGTTTTATTTAAAATTTTCCTATAGCTTAAACTCCACAGTATTTTCCCCCACATTAATTGCTTAATTACAGATTTTCTTAAACTGTCGCCTATATATTCCCAGGCTAAAACTGACTTGATCACCAAATTTCTTAATATACAGATGTCATAGTTAGAATCTTCAGGGTCTCCCAATGTTCAATAGGATGAAGGCTTGCTTCCCAGCTTGGCAGTACTGAGGCAAAGTCTTTAGAGGCAGGACCTGTTAATAAAGGTGAGAGCAGATGGTGCCTGGTCTCTTCTCTTCCACTCCCACACATGCAATGGAGATTTTGCTCCACTGCACCTTTGCATTATGATGTGCTACCATAGATCAAAAGCTCATTCATTAACAATGTACAGAAACTATGAGCTAAAATAAACATCTTCTTTATTAATTGCTCATCTTAGATATTTATTATAATTACACAAAACTGTAGGATAGTCTCCAACTTAATGATAGTTCCATCTACAATTTTACAATTTTACAAGAGGCAAAATGGATATGTGGTCTGTGGGAAGCGAAGTGTGAACTTAAACTGGTGACATACAATATAGCATCCCATCATGGTTGTGAGCAGCAGCACTGAATGGCAGCCCCAAGTCAGCCATGGTAAACTTCAGACACGCTACAGCTTACCGTGTAAAACCTGGATGCTTTGGTGAGAGAATTAATCATTTCTTCAACTCGAGATATTTTCAACTGGTAGAAGGTTCACAAGACACAAAGGGTGAGCCGAGCTGCATCTGTAACAACTACCTAACAATTTTAGACTTGTCTCATTTGCCATCATAAGTGAGGCACACCTACATAATAGTCCTTGTACTGTTTTATTTTTGTTAGTGTATCGTGTACAAAATGTTGGGTTTCTGCATTGTTTCCTTGTGGGTATGAAGTCGGGGTCTTGTTAGTTTTACACACATTGCTAACATAGTTTTCCCTCTTTTTCTACCTTCTGAAATACTCATACAAAGCCTAGCACTTCCTTACTAATTCAGTAAAGCAACTCTAAAGCTAAAAGTGTTTTGATTGCTATAAAAAAGAATTGCATTAATGTATTTAGATGTATCTATTTAAGTCATTGATGCTGATCTCACCTGATCTTTTGAACCTGTAACTCCCCCTCATATCTCCCACACCCCATATTTATTGTTTGAAAGCTTTTAGAAATTTTGTTGTTGATGATTGTCTTAAATTTTAGTAATATTATACATATGTGTGATTTTGTTTATAATCTATTTGTGCCAAATTATGTTTTTTTTTAATCTTTTTTTTTTTTTTTTTTTTTTTTTTTTGGTTTTTCGAGACAAGGTTACTCTGTGTAGCTTTGCGCCTCTCCTGGAACTCACTTGGTAGCCCAGGCTGGCCTCGAACTCACAGAGATCTGCCTGGCTCTGCCTCCCGAGTGCTGGGATTAAAGGCGTGCGCCACCACCGCCCGGCCCAATTATGTTTTTTTAATTATTATATTTATTAAATTTGGGGCGGACATGTGCATACCACAGAAGGCAGAGGACAAGCTGTAGGAGTTGGTTCTTTTTTCTACCATGTGGGTCCCATGGATTGAAATCAGGTTATCAGACTTGGCCACAAGTACCTTTTTTGAAAAATTGAAAATAGTATTTATTTTCAAGCAGTATATTCTGATCATGTTTTCACTTCTCACTTCTCCTCTCAGATCCTCCCCACTTCCCCAGATACTCAACTCCATGCTCCCCGCTTTAGGAAACAAACAGGCTGGCTGGCTACATTTATGTCAACTTGACACAACCTGGAGTTATCTGAAAGGAGGGAACCTCAATTGAGAAAATGCTTCCATAAGATGCGGCTGTAAGACATTTTTTTAGTTAGTGATTGATGTGAGAGAGTCTAGTTTATTGTGGGTGGTGACAACCCTGGCCTGGTGGTCCTGGGTTCATAATAAAGCAGACTGAGCAAGCCAGGAGGAGAAAGCCAGTAAGCAGCACCCCTCCATGTCCTCTGCATCAGCTCCTGCATCCAGGTTCCTGCCCTCTTAGAGTTCCTGTCCTGACTTCCTTTAGTGATGAACAGCAATATGGAAGTGTAAACCAAATAAACCCTTTCCTCCCCAAGTTGCTTTAGTCATGACATTTCATCACAGTAATAGTAACCCTAACTAAGATACAAGCCATTAAAAAAAAGAATAAAACAAGACAAACATACAAAAGAAAGAAGAAAAAAACAAAGAAAAAGCATGAGAAATACATACACATGCAGAGACACACAAAAGCACACACATATACACAAAACCCCATAAAAACACAAAATCAGAAACCTTAATAGATAAACAAAAGACTAGTAAGGTAAAAAATATGCAATCAAAGCATTATGAGACAAAACACCTCCCAAAACCTACTGAGTTCATTCTGTGTTGGCCATCTACTGCTAGGGATGAGTCCTGCCTACCCTTAAAGAATGATTTGTATACCCAGTGAGACACCACTGGGAAAACTAATCTTTTCTTTGAGAGTAGCTGTCAATTGTAGATAGTTTCTGGCTTAGTGATAAGGGCTTGTGTCCACTTCCCCTCTTACAGCTGGGACCCCATTTGACTTGAACCTGTGCAGATCCTGCGCATGCTGCCACAGTCTCTGGGGGTTCATAAGCCTGTCAATCCAGTTGAGTCTAGAAGGCACTGTTTCTTCTCTCCCTACTAACACATATATAGACAGATGTCTTACATATTTCTCTAATTTTGAAAACTTTATAGCAAATAACATTGCTTCTTCCTCTTCCACATAGTTCCCTGAGGCCTGGAAGGAATGTTCTGATTTAAAAAATCCCATATAGGACTGAGTGTTCCAAGGTCTCTCATTCTCTACACAATGTCCAGTTGTGGGTCTCTTTGTTAGTTCCAATCTCCTGCAGGAGGAAGCTCCTCTGATGTGTTAGTGATACAATGATCAATGCATATACCAGAATATCATTAGGAATCATTTGATTGCTTTGTTCCTGTAGCAAAACAATAATATTTGCTTTTTCCTTAGGTCCATGGCCTCTCTATTCTCAGGTTCTTGGCCACCTGAGCAGTGTCAGGCCTGGGTTACATCTCATGGAATGGGCTTTAATCCAATCCAATAGTGGCTGGTTACTCCCACAACTTTTACGTCGCTATTCCACCAGCTTATCATGCAAAAGGCCACCATTATAAATCAAAGGTTAAGGAGCGGGGTTAATGTTTAGCTTTCTACTCTGGAAGTCTGCAGAGTTCCTTCCAGTACCACGAACACTAGTCAGCAGTGGTAAAGACTTTAGTTAGGCACCAGTTTGACTTCTCTGTGTTCACAGAGCTATGTATGTGTTGTCCCATCAGTTTGTGGAGAGCACCAATAGCCATGGCAATAGCCCTGGTTATTTATGGCTTCTACAGGGTCCCATGGAACAATAGCTCAGTTAGATACAACACATTCCTAGCATCGGGGGTTTCACTTGGTATCAAGAGAGATCTAGTTGGGGCTTTGTCTCCCCTGTAATTTGGTAATTCCATTTAGATTTCTTTCATATCTATATATATACTTTAAGATACTTCTATTGTAGTAGGTTTCCATATGATGCCTTAGGTGGCCCTGAGTGTTAGCTGTCCCTCCATGTATTCATTCCCTTACCCACACTATTTTCTCCACCTCTCTGCTAATCCTACTGTTCTAGTCTTCACCTCCCCCCATCTTTCCATAACTATTTATTCTATTTCCCCTGCTTTAGGAGCTCTTTCCCGTCCCACCTAGTTCCTTAGTCTATACATAACCTTTGTAATTATATAGGTAGAAACACACCTATCAAAGGCTTAAAAGCTAACATCCGCATGTAAGGGAATACATACCATCTTTGTCTTTTTGGGTCTGGATTACCTTACTTGAGATGATTTTCTTTTAGTATAAATTTTTTTGTCTTATTTTACCACTTATTTATTATTTTGAAACAGGGTCTCATGTAGCTATGTAGTTGAGGTTGACCTTGAATTTCTGATCCTCCTGTTTCCAGGAATTCTGGGATTACCAGTGTGTGCCAACATTCCAGGTTTATAGTGTTAGGGATTGAACCTAGGGTTTCATATATTAGTGGATACGAAGCATTCTACTGACTGACCACATCCCCAGCTCTCTGTGTGCTTGTGTCTACACTCCATGTGAAGGCCAGCCGTCAGCCTTAAGTGTTTCTCGGGAAGCCTGTCCACCCTGGTTTTTCTTCATTTTCACTACATTTTATTATTTGTTTGGGCAGGGACATATAACCCAGCACCGGGAGGTCAGAGTTCAACCTGCAGGAGTCAGTACTCTATTTGCAGGACATGCATCAGGGAAATCAAACCCAGGTTGTCAGCTTTGGCAGCAGGTGTCTTCATCTGCTGGGCCATCTTGCTATCTCCACCCACTTTGTGTTTTTTGTTTTGTTTGTTTTTTTTAAATGTCAAATGCCTTATATTGAAAGAGGGAGGAGGTCTTAAATACAGGCTTACAGCACAATGGGAGAACCCTGGAGGGCAGAAGTTCGCTACAGATGTTTTACAATCTTGCATCTAAGCTGTTAACGCCCATTATGTAGGATACATAGACAAGGAACTTCCCTTAAGCATTCAGGACGGTGAAACCCAGGAGGGAATTAGCATAGGGAGGATATCAAGGTCAAGGTTAGCAAGCAAGACAACAGCTACCCCAAACGGGGGTCAGGGCCCTACAGGTCCCCCTTTTACTAATAAATGAGCTTCTGACTTAGGTTGCATGGGATGTCAGCAGGTCACCTTACCCATCATGGAGATGCCTGCCCAGGCCACACAGGCGCTCTGTCTTAGGTTGGTGAGCGCCCCCTCAGGCATTACCTGTCTCTGAATACTCATTATCATACAGGCTCAATCATGTGTGAGCTGCAGAGTTAACTGCTGTCAAAGATCTCAAAGTGGCGCTGGGCTTGCAATCTGTGTGTTCGACACAGAAAAGACCAACAGAAGTCCTAACCCACCCATAGCGAGTAGGTTAAAGGCAACTGAGCCATTCCCTTCCTTAACGAGCCTGCAAATTGGAGTCCTTGTAAGCCTCTAGGCTGTTTCCAATTTCTGGCGATTATAAATGGAACAACAATGAACATGGATGAGCAAGTGTCTCTGTAGAAGGATATAGAGTCCTTTGTGTATATGCTCAAGAGTGGTACAGCTGGATCTTGAAGTAGATCTAGGCCCAGCTTCCTGAGGAACCACCACACTGATTTCCATAGTAGCTGTACAAGGATGCATTCTCACCAACAACAGAGTCCTCTTACTCCACCTCCTCACCAGCATGAGCTGTCATTTGTATTATTGACCTTAGTCATTCTAACAGGGTAAGATGAGATCTCAAAGTAGTTTTGATTTGCATTTCCCTGATGACTAAGGATGTTAAAATTTTCTTTAAGTGTTTCTTGGCCATTTGAGTTTCCTTTACTGAGAATTGTTCTGTTTAGATCTGTATCCCATTTTTAAACTGGGTTATTTGTTTTCTTGACATCTAGTTTTTAGAGCTCCTTAAATATTTTAGATATTAACTCTCTATTGGATATGTAATTGGTGATGATCTTTTCCCTTTTTGTAGGCTGTCGCTTTGCCTGAATGATGATGTTCTTTGCTGTACAGAGCTTTTCAGTTTCATGAGGTCCCATTTATGAATTGCTAATCTCAGTGCCTATGCTACTGTATCCTGTTTGGAAAGTCTTTTCTAGTATCAATAACTTCAAGGCTCTTCCCTACTTTCCCTTCTATCATGCTCAGTGTATCTGGCTTATGTTGAGGTCCTTGATCCATTTGGAGTTGAATTTTGTGCAGGGTGACAAATATGGGTCCATTTGCATTCTTCTACCTCCAGTTTGACCAGCACCATTTGTTGATAGTGTTGTCTTTTTCCATTGTGGCCACAAGCACCTTTACCTGCTGAGCCATCTCACCAGCCTGTTACCCATCTATGTTTCTAATTTAAGGTCTTATATACTTCTCCAATTTTGAAAACTTCTGCTTATTCTGTCCTCAAATATTTCTTTTCCTCCCTTCATTTATTCTTCCTTTCTCAGGACTCCTATTCTATGGGCATTAGCTCTTTTAAAAGACTATAAAACTTCTATATTCTGTGTCTCTTACCTTCTGTCACTAATACACTCCTGTTTGCTTTCCTGGGAAAGCAAACATCTTTGCCTTACAGTGTACAGATAATGCCTTCTCTAGTTCACCTCTCATCCTTCAGTACCTCATCATTGATTCATTCTTACAATGATCTATGTCTCTTTTGTGTTCTGCATAACTTTCCTTTTCTTGAGGATTTTTATTATGCTTCAAACATTTTTGTTCTCTCTTGTACATCATTAGTGCTTCATCCAGTACAGATTGTTCAGCTTATCTTGTTTTTTTGTACTTGTAACTCAAGGAACTACATCCTTGACTATTTCTCAGTAAAGCAGTCGAAAGCTAGGCTCTGTTTCTGCTCATCAGAGTGTACTTGGCAGTGGAGAGGGAATGTTCCTCATGGAAGAATGACTTGGGTGCTGTAAGTCACCCCCATTACTCATTCTATGTTCTCTCTGCCAGCTACTAGGCACCCACTTTCAACCCTCCCTATAGTTTAGCTAATGGAAGCACTTTTTATCAAGAGTGCTCTGAGCCCCTGTCATGGCTTCCATGGGGTATAGAGGAGGGGAGAGAGAAGAGAGAGCAAGCTTAAGGCCTGGCCTCTCATTTGCTCTAGGGATTTCCTTCAGGGGCTTCTTTTCCATGGTTTGATCCAGAGCACAGGATAGCATCTGCTGTGGACTGCCATGACCCTCACTCCAGGACAATGCTTTCTGTTGCCCCTAAAGAGTCTATAAATTTCCATGTCAGGGGTGCAGATCCTTAATCTACTTTAGCTCCTGTCTGACATCTTGCTTAAAGGAAAATCAGTGACTAGTTCACTCTTTAGGGAGGACCAGCCAGGTACCTTTCTGAAAACTCCCAAATGCACAGCCAAGTTTGCTGATAAAATGTGCTTAAGGAAGCATGTTAAGACTGAGACTTTCTTCCAGAAAGTTCTAGCTGTACAATGCCAGAAGAGGGTGTGTGGATGACTTGAGGTGGCAGCTTTATGCCACAATTTGAGAAAGAACATAGCCAAGGCTAGAATGACAAGATGAGTTTTAACAAATTTTGTTGCCATCCAGAATTAAGACAATTTTTCACTCATTCTCTCCTTCTTCCCCTTCCACCTCTTCCTCCCCCTTCATCTCTCTCTCTCTCTCTCTCTCTCTCTCTCTCTCTCTCTCTCTCTCTCTTTCTCTCTCTTGTGCACATGCAAGTGAATCTCCTCTCCTCTTTTTTTCTTTTTTATCTCCTTCTCTTCCTGCATGTAAAATAATCTGGACCTATTTGGCCACAGCAGTATGCATCCACCTAGTGGGACTCAAATAAAGAGTATTTTCAGAAGGAAGTTTGGTGGAAGGGCAGAGAGAAACTCTTTCCACCATAGCTGGAGGATTATGTTTGGACAAGAAAGACTGATTTGACTCTGAAATAAAACTGTTGCCGCACAGTTTTCCAACAACAAAAGGTAGACTTATAAGAAAACACTATGATTCTCTTTGTTCTTCTAATTATAATGTCCCCTCTGATTTCATTTCATGCGCTCCTTGCCAGAGCAAGCCAGATAATTGAAGAAAGACAGCCAGATTAGTCCCTCCAAATTACCTATAGTCTACTGATAAAAAAGATCACCAAAAATATACAGTCCGTTTTTATTTCCTACTAAACAGAAATGTGCAGGGAACTATTCAGAAAATGTTATTTTATTTGCATTCAGCATTTATGTAAATCCACGAGAATAAGTGGTTTTCAATGACATCATCCTCCTTCCTTTCTTTGTAAGTCGATAATTAACTGCCGGGTACACTTTCCAAAAGGAGGATTTCACCAAATAAGGGGCTTTGCGAGTGCAAATCACAGAGCAGGCAGCACACGATGAATAGAGAAATAAATTTACACCCCCCCCCCAGGAAGGGATATACCTAAGTAACTGTGCCTTAGAAATAATACTTGCTAGTTCTTTTTTATTTTCTTTTTCAGATCTTGCCAGAAGAGTCCAAAGAAAAACTGTTTTCAACTCCTAGTTCAATGGATGAATTTGAAATGAGAAAGAGAGATGCTGTTAATCTTGGCTTCTGCTCAGGGCCCCACCTGTTGTCTCTCTTCATCCTCCACCTAGACTCGTCCCTGGCTGGGCAAGACAATGAAATCATCCATCCTTAAGTGATTACGTGAATCTCCCTGGGCTTGAGTCTGTACCAGACTACAGGGACAGACCCAGGAAGCAAACAGCAGATCAAGGAATTGTCTGTCAAGACAGAAGAAACACTGGGAACCGTTTATGCTAATGGGAGTAATTTTTCCCTAGACTCACACAAAACTAGACTCCAAAATTCTGTGAGCACTTGGCAGAAATGATCCGTGGATTTGTCTTTCCTGTCTACCATCACATTTACCTGTGCCTCCTCTCTCTGGACGTGACAACCAGGCCTCAGGTTGAGTGGCCCCAGCCATCCTTCCTGCTTCATCCCACTGCATTTTTATCTGAATACACTCTTATTTCCAAACTCAAAATGTCTGCTTATTTGACTATTGTCTGTTTTGCCAAATGGGTGTCCTTTCTCTTTCTCCCTCTCCACACCTCCGAAATCATGTGTAAACTTGTGGCCACTGTACTAATTCCCTCAAAGGCCACTAAGATCCCTATGATGGAATCTAATGAATTACTTTGCCATGGAGTACACTGTAATGATCTTGATGTTTGATAATAATACATTCTGAAATACCTTCCCTTTAGTTAGAGACAACTATATGTTGCACATGCTACGAAGCATTTTGTATGTGCAGAAGAATCTTCGCATATTTCTGCAATGGCCACTGAATGTGCAGACTGTTATTAATACCATTTCAAAATATACAAAATAGTGGCATGTGAATGGTTAAGTGATTTCTCATTTCTCCAGTAGGGAGGAAGGATTCAATTCTAGTTCATGTTGACTCCAAACCCACGCATCCTCTATCCTCCATGATAACACTCCTACTCTACAAGGTATGTCTTTGTCCCTCCATAGTTATGACATATCTTCTGGATGTCTACAAACACACACACACACACACACACACACACACACACACACACATACACACACACACACACACACACACACACACACACACACACACACACTTCAAGTGGACATCTTTAGGTCCAGCCTTGATGCCTTCTCCAGGCTATTTCTAGCATTCCATCACTCAGCTCAGATGGCTGTAGTAAAATCCCTCAGACTTAGTGGTTTACACTCGGAAATTTATTTTCTCACAGTTCAGGAGATTGGAAGTTGAAGTCAGCATCCCAGCATGGTCAGAAGTGAGGGCTTTGTGCTTTGTAGACAGATGATTTCTCATTGTGTCTCATGTGGCCTTTTTATCTCAATGTAAATGCAGGTCTCTGCTGTATTTTCTTCTTAGAAAGCCACCAGTTTAACTAGAATGGATTACCACCTTTACAGTATAATTCAACCCCAATGATCTCTTCAAGACCCTTTTCCAGACACAGTGACATTGTAGGTCAAAGCTTCAGATAGGAATTTGGGCATCAGAATTGAGAACATTATCTGTGTCCTCTAGCTCAGCCCCTTCTCCTTACCTCTAAGTCCTTGTCACACCCATTTCCCCAGATCTTCCCACAATCAGTTCAGATTCAACAAATTCAAAATTTTGGACTAATTTCTCTGTCACATAAATGTAATCATCCTTGTTTTACTTCAGACAAAAACTTACAGTAGCTTTTGAATTTTACTCAACCCCAGTCTTGGTTACCACAAAAGAACTCTGACCTTCAAAGTATGTTTCATAATCCTCTGGTCCTTTCTTTCTATCACACTACCACATCCTAATCTCCTGTAACAATTACTATTCCTACACAACAAAACACCCCAAAACTCAATGTTAAAATAATTATTTAGCATTCACCATGTGTTTGTGGACTAGCTAGGGGGTTAACTAATTAAGGCTGCATTCAGCAAGGGCTTAGCTGCTCCTGGGCTTGTTAAACATAGATTAGCTAAGTTTTCATCTTTTAGTGAGGATGGCATCCTGCCTAGTCACACAACAATATAAATGCTTCTCAAATTTTTGTCCATATCATCCCTACTCAGACTCTAGCAACCAAAGCAAATGGCCCAGCCAAGTTACCACAAGTCTCTAGCCCAGGGTTAGAGGACAGGCCCTAAAAGGGAGAGGAGTACATATTGGAAACAGCAATGCTTCTGACCACAGCTTTTCGTTCATATATTACAGTGCACAGCCCTTAGTGGCTTTTAGTGACTGTAGTGTGATCATGACCCCTGCTTCCGGTGTACATGTTTCAGGTTGCCCTTCTACCAGGGACCACTTTTGTCATACTAATCATCAGTTCTAAAGTGATGGGTGGGTTAATATCTTTTTCTTGTCCTTCACAGACCCACATAATTTAACCACTATTTACTTAACATATAGCTTTCACTCTAATTATATGATACTCCAGTATTTCATGAGCATCTTTTAGTTATTCTCATCTTAGTGCCTTTGTTCATACAGCCTTTCTTGCCTGACCTGCAATCTTCTTTTTCCAATCATCATGACTTCTGTTCCTTAGGTAATTTTTCCCAACATATGCTCTGTATAAATAAAATGCTGATTGGCCAGTAGCCAGGCAGGAAGTATAGGTGGGACAAACAGAGAAGAGAATTCTGGGAAGTGGAAGGCTGAGGCAGAGAGACACTGCCAGCCGCCATGAGGAGAAGCAACATGTTAAGATACCAGTAAGCCACGAGCCACATGGCAACTTATAGACTAATAGAAATGGGTTAATTTAAGATATAAGAACAGTTAGCAAGAAGCCTGCCATGGCCATACAGTTTATAAGTAATATAAGTCTCTGTGTGTTTACTTGGTTGGGTCTGAGCGGCTATGGGACTGGCAGGTGAGAGAGATTTGCCCTGACCTTGGGCCAGGCAGGAAAACTCTAGCTACAAATGGCACCCAATGGGTTGGCAAGAGTTTCCACCTAAAACCTGAGGAAAAAAATTCTAAAACAGAACCCCAAACAGCTTCCTAGTTGTCTCTCTCAAGTTAGTGGCAACCTACGGGTTTGAGCTACTCTATGGTGGGTTTGTGGCGAGCCTGTGGGCTTGACCTATGCTATGTTACACAGAGGTGTCTCCAAGCTGTGCACTATGCTATGTGTTGGATATAGTTTTTGCTAGTTAAAAAAAAAAAAGGAGGTTTCTGGGCTACACGCTGCTTTGATAAAAGCATAGACCCACTGTTTCTGGGAGTTGATGGCTCCCAGAGCTGATGGTAAATGTACCACCACCATGTTGGGAAGCTAAGGTGGGCGGAGCCAGCAGGCAAATGTTTCAGTCTTAGAATGCTGCAGTTAAAGCAATAGGTTCACAATAAGACAGATTCAGATTGAATAATTTACAATGTGTGTAAAATATACATAAGCTTGAAAGAGACAAAAAAATGATATATACAGTTATATAAAGAAATACGTAATTTTAAAAAATAAAGTCTTCAAAGAGACAGTAAAATTAATATAAAAAACAAGCCACGTAAAGATGGATGTCACACAGAGAATCTGGATTATGTTGTCTTTGATATTCTTAACTGCAGAAAGACATTTGATTGTAAAAGATGTTGAGTTAAGCCAATCTGTATATTTTAAAGGTAACCTGACTTCAAAATTTGGATGTAAGGATATGTTCCTTTGTAAAGGAGGCTCTACTTTTGTTTCCACAGAAAGCCAGAGGCTATGGATTTGTTCCAGATAACGATACATTAGGTTTGACCAGCCAAGACCCCCTAAAAGGTCTCTGATGACACCATGGCCCAGATGATCCAACATCCAGAATGGTTTCAAGGCAACTGGCTCAGACAATACACCCTCATGGACTACTACATAATTCTAAAATTTTCTTTGTGTTGCCATAAAATACAGCGCCCCCATTCAGCAGAAAGTAGTATGAGAAGCTACGCCCAAATTCCCAAATATACCAGGCTAGCTTTGGAGATGGAATTGGCTCACTCCTTCTCTAAACCCAAGTAAGGTTGAAAGATTCTTGTGTCTCATATCAGAAGAGCCCTCTGGTGTGGGACAGAGAAAAACCAATAATTTTATTTAAAACAGGTTTATTATAAATGCAATCTCTTTCTAAAGAAGAAAAGGGGATATGATATAGATTTGATAGGATGAAAGGGTAGATTAATGAACCTACTTTTAAAGAGAAACTTGTTTAAAACTGTTTTACGTTGCTATGGATTTTAGTTTATTGATACAAATTTAAAGTTAATTTTATTATACTGTATGTGTATTTTTACTATTGTTTAAGGTATTATGTTTATACAACTCATTTAAATTGTAATGGAACAATCAGTCTTCTATGATAGTCAAACTTATAGTTATGTTAAGTTTTCTAGGTATACATAGATATATTTCAGATATATAGGTAATCTTCAAATACTTCAAAGTCCTACAGAATACGGCATTTAAATTATTTTTGAAAATTTAGACTTTCTGGATAATGAGACATGTTTGCTCCTTGCAGCACCGACTTACTTCAGAGAGGATGGGCATCGAAGACACTCTATATGGAGTTTATCTTCTTCTTGGCAAAAATAGCCATTTGGACAAGAAACTGTTCTTGCCTGGACTTCTTTATCGGCTGGACATGCAGGACCCATAGGAAAGTGACCACTGAACTTTGCTTGACAAAATGGTCCTTCAGGTTTCTGCTTTGCAGAGGAAGCTGCCAGACATTCTATAGGACATAGAGAAAAATGACTGGGAGACTCTAGGCCTGTGGGCTGAAGACAGATGCCCCACCTTTACAAAGGAACTTTGGAGAACTGTCCAGGCTGCCAGCTGTCTCTGTCTACTCTCACAAGACTCCCAAAAGTTGCTTGAATCCTTCTCCCATTTCTCAGGTAACAGTATATCCTTCTGAGGTCTTTGATGTAGTTGAAGACTAGATGGTTATAATTTTCCTTAGTTATGATAAAAGATAAGTTAGATATGAAACCTTAGACTCACAAATATAGGATAAATAGGATATCTTCTTTAATTTTGCCAAATACAAATAGACTAGATATTATAAATAGACTAGTTAGTGTAGCTGTAATTCTTGCTTGATAATTATTTTGTTATATGTATTATTTGTATGTATGTATATGTTATTATTTTACTATGTGAAAGTTAAAACCTTCCTTTTTGAAAAAAAAGAAAAGGAGAAGTGCTGTGGATATCGCTCTGTATAAATAAAATGCTGATTGGCCAGTACCCAGGCGGAAGTATAGGTGGGGCAAGCAGAAGAGAGAATTCTGGGAAGTGGAAGGCTGAGGCAGAGAGATGCTGCCAGCTGCCACCATGAGTACCAACATGTAAGATACTGGTAAGCCACAAGCCATGTGTCAAGGTACAGATTTATAGAAATGGGTTAATTTAAGATCTAAGAACAGCTAGCTAGAAGCTTGAGCCATTAGGCCAAACAGTTTAAATAATATAAGAGTCTGTGTGTTTATTTTATAAGTGGGCTGCAGGACTGCTGGGGCTTGGCGGGAGCTGGAGAGAAATTCTCCAGCTACAAAAATATATCCCTTTTAGGATATCAACCAATTTATTACTTCTCCCAGTGAGGTGTGATGATCATTAGCTCATCCACGAAACATTTCTAAGTATTTACCAGGAGCCAACATTGTGCTAAATGTTAACGATAGCAGAACAAAAGGAATTCAGTCCAGGACCACATGTTGATTTCTTGAAGAACATTATGGCATCAGAGTGCTTCAGAGGCATGAACATAAGCCACATTTGAGGGGCTGGGACTTAAGTGCTGTCTTAGAAAAACACAGTAAGATATTTTCAGGCAGAGTTGCCTATGGCAAGGAGTTATTCAGGTAAAAATGGATTATTGAGATGCATTTAGAGTAGAAAATGCTAAGACGGGAAAGAGCGAGCCACTGCCTTTGGAGAGCTGCTCATGATTCAGGATGGTCAAAAAATTTTAGTAGTCAGACAGAGGAGAGAATAAAGACTAGTAAAGAATTCACCCCAAAAGAAATGGGGAGCTGGTTAGCATGTTTAAGTAGGAACATCTCTAGTGTGAGGTAAATAGCTGTATTACTAATTTGAGGAGCATGATGGGAGTAGACAGAAGGCAAGGGAAAGACAGAAAGACAGTGAGGATGGTGGAAGAAAGGGAGGCAGGCACGGACTGATAATGTAAGAGTAGTACTTGGTTCAGCTCTCCCCAAACAGACAGGTAAGGAGGATCGTCTAGCATTCCTGCACTCACTCTATATGCAGGTCAGCAGTCTTGCAGAGTAGGGGTGGGTTTAAACTGGGCTATGCCTGGGAGGAGCACTGTGGGCCATGTTATCCAGCTCCAGATCAGCCTAGTTATATTTATCAGAAGTGGAACCCAAAAATAATACTATAGGCACCCGGGAGCTCTTGTCACAGTGGACCTAGACAGTGGCAGTTACAGCAATGTGTCAACCCACTTTGTCTATCGGGACAGTTTCTGGAAGACATGCACACCCCTGCTTATGCAACGATGCCAGACGAACAGAGATTCATTGAGCAAGACACTGAAGAACTCAGAACAAAGAGGAGAACCAGTCTTGCGTTTAACAATGCTTCTGTTCTTTGAAAAGAAACCAAAGTTAATATTTGTTCGCATATCTTAAGGAATAAGATTCCCTCTGCTAAAAGAGTAAGCAAAATATACACTAGGTTTTAAAAATGAAAAACTGACTTCTGTGGTGTCTATATTGATATCAGTGATACTGGAAGATTTGTCCTAAAAGAAAACTATGCAAGTGGATTCGAATGACCGATTTTTCAGGCCAGTCATCTCAGGCCTTTAACAGTGTCAAGGGCTGTTAGCTTACCTAACAGGGCCCCTGCAACTATGGTAGGCGTGCTCACAGGGACTCTGTTCAGTCTAGTTTTAAAGGTCTTAGGCTTCAAAGGTTTAATCACCTCCTTTAGAAGACTCTTCCCTACTATCATAGGAAGCATGTCCTTAAGGGAAATTTGCTGATACTTAACCCATATTTTACTTGTTATAATTTCCTATTAGTCTAATTAATACCTTTCTCTGAGCCATTCCTTATGACTCATCCTTCAAGTATCACCTTTTCCTCCGCCACACTTCTGCCGTCAGATCCCTTGCATGTGGACAGTTATTCTGGGTCTCTAGTCAATCTTAATTGTTAGGAAATGTTTAAGCCTGTAGTACTAATAAATCAGCTCAACATATAATTAGAGGCTTAACTCTGTGAGGAGAAGACACAACCTATTTGTTAATAATATCACTTAGGTCTTTTTAAACATTCTTGCCTAAAATAATTGAGTCAAATTAGCAAGTAGCCTTAAACAAAATGTCAAAATAATGGCCTTCTAGGACATGATGAGCCCAATTCTTTCACCAAAAGCAAAGAGCTAAGAATGTGCTATAATTTCCTGCCAGTTATTCCCGAGGCTAATTGACTCTACTTCTCTAAAGCCAGCTAAAATTCAGGTTGCATTAATATTACTAATATGCTGAGTACATTCCTTTAATCCTCCAAACCACATACATTTTACAGATGTATGTCAAAACTTAGAGAAGTTCAGTAACACGCCTGGTACCACACTATAGAAAGTGACACATCAGGAGTTTTTAAAGTAACATAGTTCGCTAACCCTAAATCCTGACCTTTTAAAATGTCACTCACCTCACATCAGGTACAATGATTATGGATTACTTAGTAGGCCTGTGTCTCTCTACCATACTAGAATGTCTGCTTCCCATATTTTTTGTGTGCCATGCAGCACATGGGCATGATAATTAGAATGTTTATAAATATATGTAGATGAATCTTAAAAGGTCTTATTAATAACAAACACGGAGACAGGTACGAGGGTGAATGCAGAAAGATTAGAGAAACAGAACAAGCTATATCCAACCTCACCTAGCCAACTTCTCAGCTTTTCTTGTTTCTTCAAATTGGAAGCCTCTGAGTCCTCATCCGAATGGATCTCAGCTGAACTGCTGCTAAAAGCTAAAAGCTTAAAAACCCTCTATTTCCTGGTCCTCACGCCTTATATACTTTTCTGCTTCCTGCCATCACTTCCTGGGATTAAAGGCTTATGTCACCATGCCTGACTGTTTCCAGTGTGGCTTTGAACTCACAGAGATCCAGATGGATCTCTGCCTCTGGAATGCTGGGATTAAAGGTGTGCATGCTACCATTTTCTGGCCTCTATGTCTATCTAGTGGCTGTTCTGTTCTCTGACCCCAGATAAATTTATTAGGGTGCACAATATATTAGGGGATACAATATCACCACAAATATATATGTAAAATAGCCACAAAACTCAAATTTTCTACCTACTTCACTTATATTGCCTCCCTCTCTGTGTTTGTGATGGTGTGGATTGAATGTAAAATATCCCACGGGCTCATACGTTTGAGAAATTGGTCCTCAGCTGGTGGCATTGTTTTGAGGGGCTGTGGGTTAACTATAAGTGGGTTGTTGGGGGCAGGCCTTGAAGTTAAGATGTGCTTGTTGTTCTGAGTTCTTTGCTCCCTGGTCTACTAGGGCGTGAGGAACAGTTGTCTCATGTTCCCACTGCTACAGATGAAACCACCTCAGCAGCCATGACTTTCTTCCATAACATATCAGACTATATTCTCAGAATCCTCAGACCATAATAAACCTCTCTCCCCTGTCAAGGATGTAGTCATGAAAAAAGCAACTAATACGTCTGATTAGTTTCCCTGTTGGCTCTGTTGTAACCACTTCACTGGGAACCCCAGTAATGTACCATCCATGAAAAGACAAGATGGTGAAAATGAGGTAGGAATTAATTGACTGCTCTGACTTGTCTTCATTTCCATCTCTGGTTCATTGCTGGTATCAAAAGGAAGAAGAATACATACAGTTCTTCAAGCAGGACAGAAAAGCCCAATTCCTACTGTCTACCCCACAGGTAACCCACACCTTCCAGGGAACTACTCCTCTTGCTGTTGACCCAGCAGTGTGGAAATTTGTCCACCTCTACCTTGTCTACATTAATATAGAAGAAAAAGGAGAACAATGTCCCTGGAGCTCTTTTCCTGGAACCTTTGCTAGTGAAGGTCGAGGCTCAGAGGGAGCATGATACTTCTTCATTAGCACTCCCTTAACTCTTGGAGTCAGGCTTTGGGACACATACTATGTGGTATTATGTCTGTGTCTCCCATAGTGATGTGTGGAGGAATTTAAGCAGATCAGAATAGGAAAACCCAGCACTAGCCTGGATACCAGGAACCAGATGGTTCTAGGGTTGGTACTAATAAAGCCATTTTTCTTACCAAACGACTGCCAAAACTAATTTTCTGGGAAAAGGTATGGTATGGATAATTTCATATTATATAATTTCTATTATGTATAAACTAATAATAGAAAACAGTGGAACTGTGTCCTATGTTGGGGTTAATTTATAAGGCAAAAAGGAGATAGTGTCAAAAGTGGTCATTGAAATATCTCACATGGAAGATAAATAGCACTAATATAGACTTTGATGACAATTCAATTTCTTTAATATAATATTCAGATGAAGTATTGAACTTACATGTAAGAATCTTGCTCTATGAAAAATGAATACCTTTAAATACCATTGCCACACATGGTATGGAAAAAAGTCTGGAATTCTGAGAGGCACAACCTGAGGGGAAAACATGAACATAGTTCTACCTCGGACTTACTCTAACGCCTACATCCAGTGAGGAAAGTGACATATAGAAATGATCTTTCTCCATCCTTTGTGATATATATAATCAGGCCTCTGTATCCATGAGTTCTGCATCTATGGACTCAGTCAACCACAGCTCAAAGATATTTTTAAATTGCATAGGCAGTGAGCAGGTACAGACCTCTTATCATTACTCCATAAACTATATGGAGTAATGACTATTTATAAAGAACTCACACTGTAGATGTAGCTCTGATAAAGTATATGGAAAGATGTGCACAATTTGTGAGCAAATATTAGGGTAGTTTATGTATGAGACTTAGGGAAGTTTCAGGTTTTAGTATGCCTGAAAGTTCTGGAACTATTCCCACACAGATAACAAAAAATAGCTGTGTGTATTTCTGGCTTGAGTGTACATAGTTGCCTTCTCTTACATAAAAATGCACACATGTTGCAACTTCCCTACAAATTGTGTAGGTTCACATTATTATAGATCCTCAAGGTACCCTGTTAAGGTAATCCCAACAATACAATGGCATTACCAATTAGTGTTCAAACCCATTGTGGTCATTATAGTTTTAATGGTTCCCCCACCCCCACTATTCTTAAAGTAGGAAAAAGCTATAAGTAGGGTCTGGGAGATCTAGAATTATGCCCAAACAATATAGGAAATTGTGATTATCCCATGACCATAGTGCTGGTATTCTCCTAATGTCTGGATGGACACAAGGACTGTGTTTATTTACTACCATAAGAGTGGCATTGGTTTGAAGTCAAATTTTTCTCATAAAGCATTTGATATTTTAAAAATGAAGATTAATTTTCATGGCCCAGTGAGATGGCTCAGTAGGTATGGTGCTTGCTACCAACCCTAACAATGTAAGTTTGATCCCCAGGGCATGGTAGAAATTTGTCCTCATTCCTCCACACCCATGTATGATGGAATGCACATGTCCATGCATGTGTGCATCTACACACACATAAACACAGACACAAACAAAAATTAAGATAGCTTTTAAAAATATTAATCATCACTTTTAAAAATACCATGCATCCTGATAATTCCCAAATCTTGAACTATTTATTTATAAGTTCAGATGGTGTAGAGGGAGGAATGATAAAGAGAATGCCTCATACATATTTTAGAAGTTTAGTTGAAATTTTCTATATATTACTTACACTAAGGTCTATGCTACTTATACCTATTTTATTGATGAGAAGACCCTAAGATTATTCTAAAGGCCAGTTGACTAAACTACTAGCCAAATGCTAGTCTCTGATTCCAAAGTCCATACTCACAGGGATGCTGGAAAAAAAACAACACCCAGAGTGATTACAACATGCTTTGCAAAATCAAATACACTAAGCAAGAACTGATCATATCAGTTTCTTGCACACGAATGGTACCCAAAATGAACTTTAAAAGTCACTAAACCTGTTTTCCTATCATGCAATCCTTCTTCCTAGCACTCCTAAATATGCAATGTCATCTTTAATGTATTGTAACCTGAATGGTTCATAGCTGGTTCTAATGGTACTACTGCTTGGATAAATGATGCTTAAAATTAAATTTAATATTCACTTAAGGGAAATATCATGCTTTATAATTAATTACAGTTTCCAAAGAGCATTTAAACTTATAAACTCGAAGACAAGTGATCAAGATTAACGCTGACAGTGATGAGACATGTTGATAGTATCCTTGATGTAATGGGATAAAATTGTTACTTTAACCTCATAGTCTATCTTCGCAAAAACATTAGAAAAATCTCAATTGGGGACATCCTATGTGTATATATACTTGTGAACTATACGTACTCTTGAATACCCAATGCCATAACAAATCTAGATAGTCTAAGGCATTGTCATAGTTGTGAGGTCTCTAAGGACATGTGATTATGGTGAGTAAATGTAGTGTGTTCTCCTGGATGGGATCTTGGAGTGGAATGAAAGAAGACATTGGATAAAAGCTAAGGAAGTCTGGGGGCGGGGGGGGGGGGTGTAAAGCATGAACTCTAAGAATAGCACAGCGATGCTGGCTCCTCAACCACAGAAAGTTATGTGGGAGGCAGATGCGAATCTCTGTACTAGCTATACAATTCTTTTAAAAAAAAACCAAACATGTTCTTTATAGGATCCTAATTAAGATAATAAACAGAAGGGACGTAAGACAGAATTTGCCTTTAACAAATTCCTTAAAATTTATATTCTTCTGCTCCTGTTCTGGCGTTTCTTGAAAAAAAACTGAAGAACAGAGTCACAAGATCATTTTTTCTTATTCACAGGAAATGTGTTTTCTTAGGGAAAAATGCATTAGTCAGTAAGTTAGCCTTTTCCTGCCTTGGCTTTATAAACAGAGATTAAGACACAACCATTTTCTTTAGCTTTGTTATTGATTAGAGATATTTAAAAGTCATCTAAAAATAAAATCAGTTAAAAGTATTGTATGTAGATTCAAAAGAAATCTGATCAATGAAGACTGGACAGGTATATCTAATCGTACAAAAAATTAACATTTTAGTAAAAATATCCCTAAAATTGCCCCAAAAAAGTCATCTGTCAGTTGTAAAATGAATCAAATGCTACCTTGAAGTAGACTTCTAAAATTTAATGAACAGATATAGATAGACAGTACATGGGAAGAATTATGGTAGGGATGGTGTTCTAACATGACAGCTTTTTTAAGTATTCTGTTTCAAATGCTGACTGATTTGATTAGCCTGCAAGTAAAGAGGCCGATCTACTATGGTTTTATCCCCCCTTTTAACATTTTCTTCATACACATGAGCACAAACTTCAAGCTTGCTCAGATACCAGAACATGCTGACACAAGCTGGGGACAGAACTGCAGAGACGGTCCACACCCAGGCTCCTGCAGTCTTCTTAAAATCCAGGACACAGTGTGACCCAGATGTACAAGTCAGAGTTTGATGAATCAGCCCCTCCATGCAAGAAACACATCCTTGGCAACCTGGCTAGGATGTGTCAAGGTGAGAGAGAGAGAAGTGATTGCCTAGGGAGAAGACGTCCAGGCGACCACATGTACAGACTGGCTCTGCCCAGGATGTGGGGAGTTTTGCTTTGCTTAGAATTAGGACCAAAATTTAGAATAAGCCAACTTCTCTAATATCCCAAGAGTGCATACATTTTTTTCTAAGATTCTAGGTGCTGGGTTTTCTCTACATACAAGCTCTGCCCCTATACACCAGCCTGCAACTCCCTGTATTAACACACAATTGCTTGATCTCCTAAGGTAATGTGAAGTAAAGTGAGTTACTCAATTCAGAAATAAGCTTATGTGTAAGAACCATTGCATATGTAAGCAGAACATGTACTCACAACATAGCACATAGGATTAAAGGTTCTCAAAGGAGATGAGATTGTGTTTACACAGAAACTAGGCAGCCTGGGTGACTTATGGCCATCACTTGTGTTCTGTAATCTGTAGTTTTGTTATTGGTTCGCGCTTCAAGAAAACAGGCTGTGGAAGGATCAGAAAACAAGAGAACCCAGTAGGTCCACTCTCTGACCCAACGTAATATCTGAGTGTCTTTCATCTCTCAGGCAGGTCCCAGGGACTTGGGCGATGAAGATCTGACTCATGGTGGATACTCACAAGAATTTATGAGACAAAAATACAGTGGACTTTGTATCTTCACTTCAGATACTTCACGACTTGGGGGTTGTAGACAAGCTCCAGTTTCTTCAGCCTTCTTCTCTTTTGTACTGTCTTGCTGCTTCTGTCCCAGAGTCCACTCTCTACCCATCTCTGTGACAGCTGTGAGCAAAGCGCCACAGTCCTAATGCTCTCCTGTTAGCTGTAGAGACACGCATGGCATTTCTGCTTCAGAGGTTTGAAGTGCAGTGGGAATGATGACATCAGGAAAGAATGTAATAAGTATGGAGAAGGTTGTAAAGGCCTAACAACCTATGCAACATTCTTTCTGGCATAGTCTGTAGCTTGCAGTTGGAAAATGACACCCTTTGGCTCTTATTTCTTCTTCATAAATGTAAAGCTTAGAATAAATAATAAGGAAAAACTGATTTGTCTGGAATTTGTGGGCAACATTTCAGTTTAGGGAAGTATCAGGTATATGCTACCAAATTTGATGGGCATTTTCACAACCCAGGAACCAATCGCCATGGCTTTTATCACTGGGAGAATAATGTCCGCCCCGAGCATTTCTGTAGAATGTTGAGTCAATACACTGAAAAAAAAAAAAGAATAATATGGCATATTTCATCTCTCCAACTCGTTTCTACTGTTCTACTGATGAGAGTTACCAGAATTCATTGAGTATCTAAACACGTCTCTGAAGCACATCCATAAGGCTCTGTGGCTTCGTTTGCAATTTCATTTTCAGTGCCTTAATCCGTAATGTTGCTGGCACTCAGCATTCACCTAAATGTCCTTCCTCACCCGTTCCTCAGACCAAAAGCTCATCCAGCAGAGCTGCTCTGACACTGTGTTCTGCAGAGTCAGCAGAATGGTCTACCAGCTTTAATTCCGACTCTATGCTAAGAAGGTCTATTTTCTCTTTTCTCTAGTGGCCAGCTTCACACATAATCCCAGGACAGGGATAGGCATACGTGGAAATAAAGAAAAGAATATGTTCTTAAAATTGAGATGCCTTGCTTACAGCTCTTCTTATAATTGTGGTAACTCGGGGTTATGTCCACCCAGAAACCCAAATTTCCCTAACACAAGTCTGGATGCCTTTAGTTTGGGGACATAATGAAAAACCCTTACCTTATAATTCACATTTTTATGTATGACATATGAATCCACACATTGAAATTTTTGTATTTTAATCCTCATTGCCACCATCTTATAACATTTTAATAATGTCTCTATTGTTTTGTATTCTGTTTACCTGACTTCTGAGGGAAAGGATGTATTCATGTACATAATTTACTAATTGCTGTGACTTGCAACTGGGTAGGGCTTTTCTTTTCTTTTCTTTTTTTACTTTTTAAAACTTATTTTCTACAATTTTTCTTATGTTAGCTTCTCTATCAAATGAGTACAATAATATATAGGAATAATCCTCCCTGTTTCAAGTTTGTATTTCTAGCATAAGTTGGATAGGTTGTAACAGCATAGGCAACAATAAAATGTTATTAAATCACAGAGGAGCTTCCTTTAGGATAAATGCCCCTTTGTCTAGCCTTCTATAAATGTCAATGGAGAATTAATACTGAATGACATAATGTTAAGATCTTAGTACTTTGTATTATATAACAGTAAATGACAGGGTGGAATTGAACAAGCCTACTTATGGTCATTCATTACTAACTTGGAGTTTTAATTCAGAAGACATTTATTCTGTCCTAATTACAGTGATTAAAAAGATTTTCTAAGAGTATGCAACTATGTGGAGAGGTAAAATAGTATACTTTTTATTAATGAAATATTAATTGAGACAGTCTTTACAACATTCTTACCTAAAGTTTAAATTGATCTTATAATCAACAAATAATGCTAGGACAACTTGATATCCATATGAAAATGAATGGGACTGGACTCTTATTTCACACCATGTACAATGCTTAAGTCAAAATGGATTATAGACCTTAATGTGTGAGTAACATTTTCTTAGAAAGCATCAGTTCCCATGACCTTAGGTTACACAATGGTTTTCAGATGGGAATCCATGAGCATAAGTACTAAAAGAAAAAAAATTAGGCAGCTGCATTTCAACAGCATTATTTTTTTCTTCAATGTACACTGCCATAGAAGTGAATGACAACTCTCAGAATGAAATTATTTGTAAGTCATGTGCCTGATAAGAAACTTGTATGCAGAATATATAAAGAACTTATAGGTAGCTCACATCTTTGATTTCAGCACTTAAGAGGCAGAGGCAGGTTGATCTCTATGAGTTTGAGGCCAGCCTGGTCTACATAGTGAGTTCCAGGACAGCCAGAGCTACATAGTGAGTCTGTCTTCAAAGCCAAAGAACTCATAGAACACAACAATAAAAAGACAGCCCCTTTTTTAAAATAATCAAATTATTTGACAACAAAAGTCTGCAAAAAGAATTGCAAATGTCTAGTGAGCTCATAAAGTAGATACACAATGTCATTAGTCACTAGTGAAAATGCAAAATTAAAGCCAAAGTAAAACAACTCTTCATCCATTAGGATGGCCATTTAAAAAAAGGGAAAATGCCAAGTCGCAGCAAAGATGTGGAGAAAATGGAATCATCATATATTGCTGTTGGTAACACAAAATGGCATAGCCCTTTAAAACCAATTTGACAGTTCTTTTAAATATATAAACATGCTCATGTAAATGTAAAAATGTAAATGTTATAAGTGATGGCTCCATTCTTGCTGCATGTAGAGGTAAAAAATGAGAAATGTCCCCCATAGGTTCCAGTGTTCCAGCATTTGGTCCAATGTTGGTTGTGCTATTTGGGAAGGTTTTGGAGGTGTGGCCTTACTGGATGAAGTATGTCACTGGGTGCAGGAGTTGTGACTATTGAGCCTTCCTTGCCTTACTTCCAGTTTGCTCTCTCCACTTTGTACTCCCAATAAAAAGATGAGCACTCTCATTTCCCTGCTCCTGCCGCTTGCTGCCACACCTCCCCAACATGACTGACTCTTGTCCCTCTGCAACCGCAAGCAAAAATAAACTCCCTTTTCCTTAAGTTGCTTTGGGTTATGATGTTTTATCACAGCATCAGAAAAGTAACTAAGACACTAGGCCTTCCACAGTTATATCCCAAGAGCAATGGAAACATGTCTACAAAAATTCAAATTAGTCAAAATATAGACACTGCCCAAAATGTACATAAATTGACAAATTAACAAAATGTAGTTAGTATACATATATAATTATATAATATTTGGCCATAAAATGAAAATTTATATATATACATATGTAGTTAGATGAACTCTGAAAACGTGTTGGAGAAAGAAGTTAAACACAAAAGGTTAGTGTCATATAATAAGTACTGGAGTTCTTTCTGGTAATAGAAATATTCTAGAATTAGCGGTGGTGTTTGCAAAAGTGCAAATGCAGTAAAATCATGAGCTTTACACTGTAAAATGGAGAATTTGATGCCATGGAAGGTAGGAAAATACAGTGGTTGGGAAGGGTTACAGACTTCATTAAGAACGAGGTGGTGTGGGGTTGATCAGCTCAGTGGTTCTCAAACCATGGTCTACAGCTCTGCAGTAGGAGCCTTACCTAGAAGCAAGTTTAGAGATGTGCTTTTCAGGTTACACCTAGCTACTGAGTCAGAGCTCCCAGGGCTGGGCTCAGTGACCTGTTTTAGCAAGCACTCCAGGTGACTCTGAGGCTCACTCCGGTTTGAGCCAGGGGGTGGTTACAGTTTCTAGAACATAATTGTTCCTCCACTCAATAGATGTGCAGCCTTTGGCAAATTTCTTGACCTTTCCACATCTGAAATTATTCATCTGGAGAAATAGTTCCTTACAGGGTTACTGTGAGGATCAGATGTTTTAACACAGGGGATGTGCTTAAAAAGGGCCAGTCATTTAATGAGTAATAAAGTCAGCAGTTACACATTGGCACTAAGCTGATGTGAGGCACAAATACACATCCTCTAGAAGAGCAGAAAATGAGTCACATACACACACATGTGTTTTCCTGTAGTGACATTTTTTACCAAGTTAAAAGCAGAAGACATTTTAATGTATTTTATTACACCCAATGTATCAAAAATATCATTTCCGCACTTAATCAACACAAAGTTTTGAGCTATTTCCTACTCTACCTTTTCATATTAAGTCTTTAATTAGTCAAAGTCCAGTATATTTGGGGGTGTGTCTCTATTTGGAATCACCAAATTTCAGTTGCTCAGTATCCTTCCTCATGTAGCTGTGGCTACAGAATAAGCTCGATTCAAACCTCTCCTTCTGAGGTTCTTCAATATTTAGACAAGTAGGCTATGCTGGAGAATTTGGCCAGGTGGTGGCCTACCATGAGAGCTGTTTCCTGACCATCTTAACAGGAGATATTGGGTTGCACATAAGCCTGAACTGACCCATCTCTTCGGTTATGTATTGCTTTAAAGAACAGCCAGCGATCTATCTGAAAAGAATGTTAACGAAGTCACATGTTACATCCAGGCTGTCATGTGTTGCACACTGTTTATCTGCAGAGTCTAATGTATCCTGTCTGAACACAGCAGACACTCAAACTTTTTTTTCAGTTAATTAATGAGCACCAACAGTGGTTCTTCTAACTTACTGCATTGCCATCTTTTAAACATCTGAAAAGTCTAAGCTCGTTTACTATTACTTCTCACAATCAAATTGACTTTGCTTTCTAAATTGATGTTTAAGCCCCCAGCTACCTTTAAATGTTTGCCAAACCCTTAGTAAAGACAAGTTTACAAAGGTCATGAACCTATAATTGCTAACATGTTGGAGTTTTATTACAATAAACACACATTCTATATATGCACAAACATTAAGGATTACATGTAAATTTAGACATTTCTTATTGCTACTCTAAAAAAGGAAAGGAAGTAAATATTCAGCGTTCTAATACTTACAATTCTGCCAACATTGTCAATAGCAGTGACTGTAGGACATGTTGATATGATAGCAACCCACCATGCTAGGTCATGCTGACATTATTAAACATCACCCCTGGAACACTTGAACAGCCACACAGGAGCACCAGGTGAGGGGTGGGTGAGTAGCTTCCAGGGAGGCTGACATCTCATGGTTCGTGAATTACAAATCAGTATAGCTACCAAGCTTTCCATATTTTCAAAGCAGAAAGTTGAGGGCAATTGGCTGAGAGAAAAAGACGAGGTCTTTGTCACAGCCTAGAAAGCGTCTCTGGCTTTCTATCGTAGCATTCTCTCCCCAAGGCCTCCTTCTTGCTCTTCAAACACAGCAGGTTTGCGGGTTCTCCCCTCTTGGAATGTTCTTGCTTTAAAATGTCCTTAGCTGTCTCTGCATTTCCTTCTAGTCTTGCTGAAGCCCTCTCCATATCCATGAGTCCTGTTCTCCATTGTTAAATGCTCCAACTCCAATTCTTCCTCTTGCTTATCCTATATCCTGCCTATTTTAGCATTACTGCCTCTAACTGAAGATACGGCCGATGGTGTTGACACTTTACTGTTTCTCACATCAAAATGTAAACTTGTCTATTTTGTTTATTCAAGTGCCCAGACCTGGAGAGTGACTGACACATAGTGGGCACTCAAAAACCCTTAGTTCATGGATAAAGCAGGCTCCGAACCTGTGTTTCTTTTCTCTGTCACTATTGACTCTGCTACAACATTTTAATCAGGTAGGTTTTGCAAGTATGTCAAACTTTCCCAACCTGTTCGCTGGGCTTGCTTAGTTAAGGATTCTGTCTTTGGGAATTTATTCTTCTGGGCAGACTGCCAGGGTCTAAATTTGTCATCTTTAGTGTATGATGCAAGGTTTAGGGTTTTTATTTATTTTTTTATTTTTAGGGGCGTGTTTCAATTTTGGCTGACTTTATTGTTTTGTCTGAGGTTTTGTTCTTGTGTTGAATTCTATTTGTCTGGGTTGATCAAGCAATTTAGCAACTATTCTTCACAGAACTATGGAATAGGAGAAATTAGAGCTGGAAAAATCCTCCTGGTTGCTCCAGGCTTTCCCTCCTCCCCCTAAGTCTTGTGTTTCACAATACAATGTCCATGGCGTTCAGCATGGTTTCAAATATCTTGAGAGTCCTTGAGTACCCATTCAACAAATCTAACGCCTCTGACAACTAACAAGGATCCCCAGTGTGTTGCCTGAACTTTCCTTTTCTTATTTTCATTTTATTTCTCCTATTTACAGTTCAAGGTAGCAAGCTCTTTCTCCTTTGGCATTTTATACCTTTCAAAGAGGTGCAGATTTATATTTCTGTTCTTTCGGCTTTTGGAGCAAACCATACATGCATCCTTAGCTTCATCTTCCATCCTCCCGTTTGTTTAATTTTGCTTTTGCTTATTGAACTCCTCCTCTGTCTTCACCTTGGTTTGCTGTCTGTGTAATTCCACTAGTCACCATGGGACAAATGTGACACACCGATGCTCCTTCTGAAGCCTGAAGTTGACAAAGCACTGCCATCTGCCATCTGCAACGGTGACGATATTCAGTTTGCTACAGAGTCAACCTGGCGCGCTTTTATTTTATTCGCCAGAATATGAAGCGAGCTTTGTGAGATGCCGTTCACTCAACTTTCGTGTTTTGATGGTCGCTGTGCAGAAACCTCACTCATACCTTGTGCATCCTTGTTTCTGGAGCTGCCAAAAGAGAGACTAGCATCCACTTCATCCTCCTTTACTGCAGTCTTTTGTAAATAAATATGCAACTCTAGACTAGAAAGAGATCTTTCTGAGGTAGAAGCACCTCACTCCCCAGCTGCCAGAGTGACACACGATGAATTATTCTCAGTACTGTAAAGTTCAAATGGCACTCCTTGTTTTCGGGCTAATAGTAATTTGTGTTAAATCGTATCATCACTATTTGTAGTCAAGGGTAAAAATTAAAACTTTTCAAATGCTATCAAATGCTATGGACCTATCTTTAGAAAATACTGAACCTCAGCATCAGATGAATGTATTGTCAAACAGCTTTAAGGTTCTCTAAGTGTTCATGGCAACTTCCTAGAACAATCTCGGACAGGCACATCAAGAAAACACCCGTGAGAGCAAATTTCATTCTTCACCTTAGATTGAAATGCCTTTGAAGAGAATTTTTTGCCTCTAAAGACTGTCATTAGTCTTGTATTTCCACTGTGTTCTACTTCAATTCAAGGTCAACTTAAAAAACAGAACACTCAGAAGGATGTATGTATTAACCCTGACAATAAATTACTGTGGCTTATGAAAACAAAAAAAAAAAAAAAAAAGAAAAGCTGAACAATCAATTGATAATTTCTCCCCAAACCTTTGGCTACCTGTTTCTCATTTATTTGTGAGGCAATTCATAATTTAGCTCATTGGCCAAAATCAGAACATAAATACTCAAAAATTATTAATTATAACTATACATATGATAATTCAATATCAGAATACTTTTAAGAGGGCTAAAAATCACTACAATGTCATGGAATATCCATCCACTTAGCCTAGTTAAAGAATAATCTCTTCAATGCTGATATCCTAGCAAGTTCTCTTCTCACACTGTCCGAAGTCCAATGACCCAATACCAGGACCAGACTATAGCAGAAAGAAACCCACCAATCCTAAAGAGGAAGAAACAGCAAATCCCGTAGCCCAGTGCTTACTCAACCCCACGTGGCACCATGCCACAAACCTGTGCCTTCTGGATTTGAGATTATGTGTCAGCAATGACTGTGATACTATTCTAGAAACTGGCTATGGTTACGAGATGCCATGAGCTTGCAGTCGGTATCTTTTTACAGTTTGAGTAAAACTTCAAGTTTTAGCACTCGTTTGAAATAGGTTTTTCTTCTTTTTAGTGGACTTTAATTATTTGTAGAGTGAACTGAATAAACATATAGTGAAATATCATTTTTCCAGGCAATCAAATAAAGTTTATGGGAAAACATGAAATGTGGGGGAAAATTAAATATAGTAAACTGAAAAAATGTAATACATAAGCCACACATTGGATTTTTTATGATCTACAAATCTAGTCCAAGAAAAAGAAAAATTGAAATTTGAAGACATAGGAGCTTGTTTTTAAAAACAGTAAAAATAAGTTCCAGGTGGTGTGGGAACAGGGATAGAGTCCCAACTCACAGTCAAGGTACGACTGGGACCTAGGTAAATAATTGCAGGATGGGTGAGGTTGTAAGCACAGGAAAACTTTCAGTGCAGAACATTTTACATTGTTTACCTAAGGAATTTCTACAAAAGTAAGAAAATAGATATCCACATATTACTAGCAGATAAAGTGTATAGAAACAATGCATCACATGAAGTTTTGCTTTGTATGATTTTTTTCCAAGAGAAAGTAACACATGGCTAGTATGGCTCAGCCACTGATGAAAGTAATACAGGGGACAGATCATTAGCTCCTAAAGCTAATTATTTTGTTTTTGTAAAAAACCTTTCAATATGCCAGATGTTTCATTAAATTTTTTTATTATTTAAAATGATTTATAAAGCTAAATGCTCAACTTTTTTCCTGAGATGTTAAAATTTGAGTGTTAAAAACCGTTAACAAACAGAATTTACAGTTCAGTTAACAGTCACTGGATGTGAAAAGAGTTCTTAAAACGCTTCTCTTTAGAGCCAATCTGGTTCCCATAGAAACCAATGTGCGATCCTGGAAAACAAGGTAAGTTCTAAAATAATCACCATTATAAATACCCATTATATAAATGTAAATACAGGCAATTGAAATGATTTAGATGATTTTGAAATTGCATATCATTTCCCAAACCATAATGATTCCTTCAGAGTGGTTCTTGTCTGTCATATAAATACAGCATTTACAAAATTTTTAAAATTCTTATGATTTGCTTGTGAGACCATAATCGCCTTTTCAAACAAGTCTTGGGCATGCAAATATCGATCTTTGAACATGTATTTTGGTGCAAGATGGATCTTTGGGGAAGTTCTTTTAGTTCATGGTAAATTAAGTACTTCTCATTATTAACTTTTGGATTTATATAACATTCTCTTTATTCATTGCTAATTATAATAAGGTCATATTTTTTTAAATTACAATTTTTTCTATTTTATTTATCCAGATATCTCATTTTGCTGTGACAAAAGACACACCCCTCCCCCCACCAGGAAAAAAAGCTTTTTCCATTGGAATTGAAATTCTTTTCAAGGCCCAGAATTAATATGATTTGGATATAAAAGACTCATAACATTATTGAATCTCTACATTGAATTGTGTACACACACACACACACACACACACACACACACACACACACACACACGAAGAGCTAGTCCTCCTACTGTCTGAGGAGTAACACAGAGGAGAAGTTCCAAGAGTGAGATGCAATCATCTCTAGTCCAAGTGCTAAAAGAATCATATAATTTAGGAGAGTCCCATAGTATTGTTAGCTGGATCAATTTTAAGACTCAGATATTTCCTTTACTATGATTTAGTCCACACTTTTATTTTATAATGTGTGTGTTCAAATGAGCAGCCACATTACTTCAGAGCGTGTTAAAAATGTATACTCTCAGGCCCCATATAGAGACTGTCTCAGAATCTGAATTTTAAAAAGAGCATTAGAGATTTAAATGTACATTGAAGTTTAAAAGCATAGTCAGTCCAAAATATCTCCTCCAGAAAAAGTTAGAAATGTTATTCTAGAGCAGTGGTTCTTGACCTGTGGGTTGGGACCCCCTGGAAGGGGGGATCAAACAACCCTTTCACAGGCGTCACTTAAGACTTTCAGAAAATGCAGAGATTTGCATTATGATTCACAAAAGTGGCAAAATTACATGAAGTAGCAATGAAAATAATTTCATGGATGGGGGTCACCACATCATGAAGAACTGTATTAAAGGGTCACAGGAAGGTTGAGAACTGCTGGTCTAGAGGAACTGATGGAATTGAATGGAACCCACTAGGATATGAACTCTACAAGGGAAGGGACCATTTCTTCATATGACATTTACAGTGTACAGTTCAGAGCATAATGTATATACAATATTAAATAATTAATTCTCAAAACTGATGTACATGCAAGTTTATGTTTTTAAAAGAAAATATTCTTAAATTTCATTTTTCACTGTCCCCACAAAATTATTAAATAAAATACACACACACACACACACACACACACACACACACACACACACACACACATATACATACACACACACACACACACAAATTCAAATGAATTTAACATAAATATAAGACCTGCCACATGTTTCTTCTTAGCAACACAGAAGAGCTGCATACCATTGGTCTACTGGATGGTTTCTGGGTTATGACTCTGGCTTATAAGTATAAACAACAACAGCAAAAACAGACAAACAGGACTTAAAACTCAAACGTTCCTAAATTTCTGCAAAGTAAAGAAACTAACCAACACAATGAAAAGACAGTCTAGGAAATTGGAGAAAATATTTTCTCACCAAATATCTGGTAAGAGGTTAATATTCAACAGAAAGAACTTCTAAAATTAAATAGTAAAATCCAGAATAGCCCAATTAAAATATAGACAAATGTATTAGTCAAGATTCTCTAGAGTCACAGAACTTATGGGGTATATTGGAATGACTTACAGGCTTCAGTTCAGCTAATCCAACAAGGACTAGCTGTGAACAGAAAGTCTAAGAACCTAGTAGTTGTCCAGTCCTGTTGTGGGATATTACTTCAACCATGTAAAGGTGTGTTGCATTTGTTTAACTATGTAAAGATGTGTTATATTTGTTTCACCTTGCCTGCCTAAGGCACCTGATTTGCCTAATAAAAACTCAATAAATAGCAAGGCCGTAGAGGGATGGGTGGGGCTAGCGAGCAGAGGGAAAAAGTAGAAGGAGGAAATCTAGGCTTGAGAAAAGAGAGAGAGAGAGAAGAGAACTAGGGAGAAACAGAGAGAGATGCCTGGGGCCAGGCAACTGCTAGCCAGCCAGACACAGGGGAAGCAGGAAAGTAGGACATACAGAACGAAAGAAAGGTAAAAAGCCCCAAGGCAAGATGTAGATGAAGAGAAACAGATTAAGTTATAAGAGCTAATGGGACAAGCATAAGCTAAAGACTGAGCATTCATAATCAATAATAAGTCTCTGTGTCATGATTTGGGGGCTGGCGGTCCAAGAAAGCCTGCTACACAGTCCCACAGGTCTGGGTGTCTCAACTGTTCCTCAGTATGTGCTGGAATCCAAAAGGAGTAGGTTCTAATACCAGTGAAGAAATGGATGTGCTAGCAAGGTGAGGGTAAGCAGGCAAAGAGCAAGAGCTTCCTTCTTCTATATAGGCTTCCAGCAGAAGGTGTGGCCCAGATTAAAGGTGTGTCATCCTGACTCAAGATCTGGATTAAAGGCATGTGTCTCCCTATCTCATTTCTGGCTTGTAGTTCATTCCAGATAGAGTCAGATTGACAACCAAGAATAGCCATCACAGCAGATGACTTCTTCAAAGAAGACATAAAAATAGGCATCACGGGAAGTTCTTCAACACTACTAATCATCAGGAAAATACAAATCAAAGCCACAGTGAACTGATACCTCATGCCTTTTTTTGTTTTTTGTTTGTTTTTCAAGACAGGATTTCTCTGTGTAGTTTTGGTGCCTGTCCTGGATCTCACTCTGTAGATCAGGCTAGCCTCGAACTCATAGAGATCTGTCTGGCTCTGCCTCCCAAGTGCTGGGATTAAAGGCGTGTTCCACAGCTTCCCGGCTCATGCCTTTTTTTTGGGGGGGGGGGTTGAGACAGGGTTTCTCTGTGTAGCTTTGTGCCTTTCTTGGAACTTGCTTTGTAGACCAGGCTAGCCTTGAACTCACAGAGATCTGCCTGTCTCTGCCTCCCAAGTGCTGGGATTAAAGGCATGCGCCTACACCACCCAGCCTGGCTCATACCTTTTAGGAATGGTTATTCTCCAAAAACACAGATAGTAAATGTTGATGAAGATATGAAGAAGCTGGAGACTTTTGTACACTACTGGTGGGAGTGAGAAATGAAACAGCCTCTGTGGAAAACATGGTGGATGGTCTTCAGAAAAATTAAAGATAGAACTATCCATGATCCTATTGTCCTACTTCTGAGTATATATCCAAAAGAATTGAAGTGAGGATCTTAACGAGATAGCTGTACTTGCATGTTCACACGTTCACTGCAGCATAATTCATAATAGTCAAGATATAGAAACAAACAATATTTATCAACTGGGGAATTAAGAAAATTGGTATATAGGAGGATTTGATCTTACAAAAAAGGAAATCCTGCCATGCGTAATGCATGCTTCTCAAAAGAGCTGTGGGGAGGACATTATTCTAAGTGAAATAAGCCTGCCATAGAAGTCCAAATCCTGCCTAATCCAAGTATTAGATTAAATGTTTTATTCAGATTTTTGTATCACTGAGAAATGTACTTAAAAGGAGAAAATTAACTTTAAAAAAGAAAAAAATATTTGGGCTCCTGATTCTAAAGATTGCAGTCCATGGCTGCTTGGCTTCTGCAATTTGGGGGCCTGTGGTGGGGTGGAACAGTGTGGGGAGGAACATGGAGAGCAAAGCTACATCCTACATTACCTATATCCCCTTCAAGGACACGCCCCCAAGACCTGACTTCCTGCACTAGACTCCAAGTCTCCATCACCTCACAATGCCACAGGCTGCTGAGCAAACCTTCAGTGTATGGGTCACTAGAGACCCGTAAGACCTTAACTGTAAAGTGAGGTATATAAAACAGGTGATCATAGAAACATGGAATACAGTGATGGCTGCCAGAGGCAAAGGAAATGGGGAGTCCCAAGTAAACTTTGGATACTTGAGGCTGACTCTAAACTGTACTGGAGTATTTTGTTTTTGTTGTTGTTGTTGTTGTAGTAAGAAAACAACATAAGATCTGACCTCTTCAATTATTTACATTTGGTGGTGTACACCTTTAATCCCAGCACTTGGAAGGCAGGCAACTCTATGAGTTCAAGGCCAGCCTGGTCTACAGAGTGGGTTCCAGGACAGCTAGGGTTACACAGAAAAACACCATCTCAAAAAACAAAAAGCAAACAAACAAAAATAATTTGCATTTTAGAGAGGTTTTGTAACTTAATTTTTAAAAAGCATTAATTCTTTGAGAATTTTATACAATGAGTAATTTCTAGAAATTTGCTGTATAACTGAGCATCTACATTTAACAGTACAGTCCTGTACTCTTCAAGTTTTAAGAGTGCTAGACGTGGTGGCACATACGTTTAATCCCAGCACTTAGGAAGCAAGGCAGGTGGAGCTCTGAAGCAAGCAGTGCAGTCTAGTCTACATGGTGAGTTCGAGGCCAGGTAGGGTTACATAGTAAGACCCCATCTAAAAACAAACAAGCACCTTCTTCTTTTAAGAGAGGTGCGTGTGCCTTCAAATGCTATTAGTGGTTCATCAATTAAGAATAAAAGTTCAGCTATAAAATTAAGATGCCATTGGTCACAAGATGTGGAGAAATCAAGTCAGTACTGACCCAGCAGCACCCTCCCTGCTGGCTAGCTTTCATAATACTGGAGGGTTTTGTGTAAGCTGCTGGGTGGAGAAAATCATCACCAGTCTTACCCAGCTGCAAATGCTGTGAACTTCAATAGTGTTATAACATATGCCTGTGGGTACAAGAGTGGCACAAATGTTATGGAATAACCAACTGCTTTCTGATTGGATTTAAGATTTGGTCAACAGGAGAAAACACAGCCTGGCATTGCCAATCTAGCCAAGAAACCCACGCTGGGGAGCTCACAGGTCCCAAGAGTGAACTTATCATCATCACCACCACCATCATCATCATCATCATGCTAAATGGTGTAGCTGGAGAGTTTCTTTCCAGGTCCTGCCAAGCCCTGGCAGTCCTGCAGCCCACTTATAAAATAAACACACAGACTCTTATATTATTTAAACTGTTTGGCCTAATGGCTCAGGCTTCTAGCTAGCTGTTCTTATATCTTAAATTAACCCATTTCTATAAATCTATATGTTGCCATATGGCTCATGGCTTACCAGTATCTTACATGTTGGTATTCATGGCAGCAGCTGGCAGCGTCTCCTGACTCAGCCTTCCTGTTCCCAGAATTCTCTTCTCTGCTTGCCCTGCCTATACTTCCTGCCTGGCTACTGGCCAATCAGCATTTTGTTTATACAGAGTGATATCCACAGCAAAATGGACATAGTATAAACTCCCCTTTAAATTTGTATCTCTCTACTCAGGTTAATGCAGCCCTGAAATTTGATCACCGAAGTTTCTTTATGCAGTAGATAGTGGTTAATGCACAAAGTCACTGGTCACAGAACCTGGTCAAAGTGCATAGAGTAAGTGTCAGTGGAATGCTCATCCACAAATGGGTCATCTATGTCATACCTCCTCCCCAAGGTTCAGACACTATCACAGAAGAGATGGAAAGATTCTAAGAGCCAGAAGTCGGAGAACACTGGAGCCAAACAGTGTCTTCCAAATGTGACAGGATGCTTCACTCATTGAACTCATAGTAGCTGTGGTTGCCTGCACCAGACCCTCACAAGAACAAGTTAGTCAACATTCTAGCTGGAGGGGAAGTAGTTCACACTGAGCAACTTTGGACAGTTGATGGCTCCTGGGGCAGGGAGAGTTGGTTTTTTTTGAAGGATTGGCCTCCTCATAATTGACAATGCTCTAGTGGATGGCCCTACATTTGGGAGAATATGGACAGCACCAACTGGAATTGATGGGTTATTAAAAGGAAGAAGAGAACCAGGCAGTGGTGGTGCAGGCCTTTAGTCCCAGTACTCGGGAGACAGAGGAAGGCATATCTTTGTGAGTTCAAGGCTAGCTTGGTCTACAAGGCAAGTTCCAGGACAGCCAGCGCTACAGGAGAAACACTGTCTCAAAAAAACATATATATATATATTTAAAAAGAGGACACAAAGTTGGGGAGATGAGAGGTGAAGTGGTTCTTCAAAGAGTTAGGGGAAGGAGTTGGAACTGATCAAATAATTAAAACACATGGTGAGAAATTCTCAAAAGATTAATAATATTTTTTTAATTTAAGATGTAACTCACCCAAATATAAAAAAAATTTTATAGGGTAAATCTCATGTTGTCTTCTTATGATAACAGGAATAAAACCCCAGAAGGGTTTAGAGTTAGCTTCAAGTCCACTTGACTAGGAAAGAGTTCATTTTCTTAAGGCATTCAGGTTCTGATTCAGGGGAAAGTGATTTAATCTTAAAGATCCAGAAAGAATGAACATTTGATCAAGGAACTCGGTGTGTGATAATGAATTTTGATTGTCAACTCAACACAATATAGAATCACCTGGGAAGAGTGTCCCAATGATAGATAATTGCTATGGGGTTATTCTATGGTCATATCTATGAGGGACGATCTTGATTTCATTAATTGAAATGGAAAAGCTTGCCCGTTAGGGCCTCACCATTCCCTAGGCAGGAGGTCCTGGTCTCTAAGTGCAGAGACAGTGCTGAACACAAATAGCACGCACACATTCATTCTCTGCTCTTGACTGTGGATGTGAAAGCTGCTTCAGATTTCTTCCTTGATATTCCAGCAATGATAGACTACAACCTAGAATTTCAAGCCAAATGAAGCTTTTCTCCCCTGAGTTGCTTTTTGCCAGGCTATTTTATCATAGCAATGTAGATGAAAATAGAACAAAGTGTTTGAATAAAATGAAGTTATTTCCTACAAAAGATGTTCCATTTTCTACTTTCTAATATACCTTTTTGTAAAACAACATACCACCTTATCCATATTTATAGCTACAAAGCACATAGGATTTGTTAAAACATTTTTTTCCCAATCCCTTTTAAAAATTCTTCTGGCATGGAGGAGTGAGGCACTGAGATGTATCTCTAACCCTCTGTTTACTTTTTGTTTTGGGGCAGGGTTTCACTAAGTTGCCCAAGCCGATTTTGAACTCATATTGTAGCCAAAGATCCCTTCTGCCTCAGCCTCCTGAGTAGTAGGGCATACAGACATGGTCCAATTTCCTGATTATCTAATAGAATTATGCTTGCATTTATAAATATGCATGTTAATATGCATAATCTTAACTGTGGTGCTGCAAATAAATATACAACATAGAAATTAAATAACTCATATAAGACCCTTTTTAGAAGCAATAGAGCATAGGTTTATAAGTTCTGCAAATACATATTACTTTGTGCTTAGTTTAGGTACTAACCCTTCTCACACCTGTCATTGTATGTTTTTTCCATGTGCCACAACAATTAAAACGATGAAAAGGAAACCCAAATTAGATCTTTTGAACAACAATAAAATCTTACATCATTTTTTTACTCGTTTGTTTTAACAACAACCTGTCGACTAGTTACAACACAAAGCCCCTACCACAAACAATTTTAAGACCAAAAAGCACTGCATAATGGAAAAGCTGGAGGACAGGCAGGAGTCTAGCATATCTGAGTGACTTTGGCTGCTCTGGTCCTGAGTTCCCTGTGATGTGGAAATATTTAGCAGCATGCCCAAGGAATTGGTTTGAGTATGGGATAATGTATGCTAAAGGGCCTGTCACTAAAATGTTAGTTACTTCATCTAGATTTCTTTTCTTGGTTGTAAGCTAAGTAATGGTCTCTAGTAATTTTATACACTGTTAATCTTTCACAGTCAGGCAACCTACATGAATGAAAAAAACGAACGGACTATAAAACAAAGTCTATAAAACAAAACAGCCCACTGTTCTAAGCCAGGGGACCTGCTACACCCACAGGAAGCGCTGGGCGGACCTCGGATATCCCAGCATTCCTCGCGCTGCCCCGTAACTCTTCCTGGCTCGTCTCTATGGTTGCGCCGGCGTTGGCGGTGTCGGCGGCTGACGAGTGCTGAGGCTTCCGACTTTGCGGCTGCGGCTCTGAGCGTTGTGGGGCTCGGCGGGGCGCGATGTCCGAGAAGAAGCAGCCTGTCGACCTGGGTCTCCTGGAAGAGGACGACGAGTTCGAGGAGTTTCCCGCGGAAGGTAACTGCCGGGCCGCGCGCTGGGCCCCGGGGCTCCGGTGGGGCGGCGCCGGGCCTGCTCGCTGCGTCGGCGGCGATGAGCTGCGCCCAGCGGCGCGGTCCCGGCGCGGCCTCCGGCTGTCCGGGCCTCGGAGTCCCCGGAGCCGTCGCTTCGTGGCGCGGCCCCATGTTCTGTGCCCCGGCGCCGAGAGGGGCCCGGTGCAAGCTGGGCCGCACGCTGTAGCGTGGTTGTGGCCTTTTATCCTCAGCACGGGACTCTCGGTTTCACAGCCTTCCTTTAGTCGTAAACTTCTTAAAATTCCACTCTTGGCCCAAGGCAGCCACTCTTGGGACGGCATGAATGGGCCCTGCGAAGTAGGATGGCAGGGTCATGTGCCTTGACTCCTGTTCCTCACCAGTTACAGCCACTTGAATTACCATAACCCAAGCTTTATAAAACTCTTAAACGTCTGCATTCTGAGTTAACTCCAAAACTAGAGACGCTTTAGTTCTCACATTGTAGGTAATAATACAGCTAATGTTGGAGCAGGTTGCTATGATCTTGGTAATGTAAGTCTGCCCCACAAGTATAGGAAATGGATATTGCTGTATCTACCATTATTCGGATAAGGAAACAGAAGTTTGGAACAGTCTAGAAACGGGCCTGATAAAACTGAAATAGGGACACCCTGATTCACACCCTTGACTTCAGCTGTTGTCTTCTGTTTGCTAGATCTCTTTGCCACCATAGGTTTTCATAATTGAGTGCTTTATTGGCTAATTGTTAGGAGTAGGATTCCCAAATATTTACCTTGTTTTGAAAAATGTGAGTTACTGTTGCCTTTCTGAAGATGGTAGGAAGAAAAACTGTGGTTAGTGGTGTGCACATATGTGGCATCAAGCAATTATCACTTGACAAAAATTGTGCTAAGTTGCCCCATCATGATCTCATTGTGCATAAAACCACATCACTGGAACATTTAGTCTGTTTACTTATAATGCAGTGTTTTAGTTTTGGTGAAAGAGAGCTTAGTGTGCATATTACACAGCCTCATAAACCAATTCAGAGCACATTTCCTTCCAGTTAGGGGTCTACAGTATATTATGGGATAGTTTACCCTTTGTTTTGATGATGAATTTGTCTGCTCAGTCTGGGTTTTGTTTTGTTTTCAGGCTCATTAATAATCCTCTGACAGAGCTTTGTGGTAGAATTAGCTAAGTGAGGACAGGATCCAGTTCTATCCCAACTGCTTATTCCAGTTGCCCTTTATTCCTGATTACACACAAGCGCCACTGTTAGACACTTGATTTACATTGTATAGTCTAACATCCCATCCTCAAGCAGCAGAGGTTCACATATTAGAAAACAAACAAACCCTTGCCATTAACTGGCCAACTTAGAATCTAAAGGTCTTTCTGACCAATATTCCCACCCAGGTTTTTTTTTTGGTTTTTTTTTGTTTTTTTTTTTGGTTTTTTGAGACAGGGTTTTTCTGTGTAGCTTTGCGCCTTTCCTGGATCTCGCTCTGTAGACCACCAGGCTGGCCTTGAACTCACAAAGATCTGCCTGCCTCTGCCTCCCGAGAGTGCTGGGATTAAAGGCGTGGGCCACCACCACCCGGCTTCCACCCAGATTTTATCCCTTACATTTAGTGCATGTGTCTATTTAAAATAACTAGAGTTGAGAATTGACAAATGGATTTAGAGGTAACTGTCTCCTTGATGATGTACTAGGGTTTTCACAGCACCCTTCATCGGCTTGTGTAGTGTCTGTTCTTCAGAATCTGTATTTGGAGCAGTAGTCTGCTCAGTGTTGACAGTTGTATTGTGTTTAGACATTTCATTAAAGTTAAGGAAAAGCAAAGATTCTAAAGACAAAAGGATGCACAAGAGACTTCTGCTAGAGTATGTGCTGTGTCATTTATCCATCTTAGGAATTTGTTGTCTCTGGATGTAGAAGATCTAGTGTTCGTTGAGTTATCTTTACATTTAGAATGAGAAATAACCTTGAAATGCATTTGTTATGCAAGTGTGTGTTTCTTCTCTAGTTATCAGTTAAATAGCCTTTCCTTAATTTGGGTTAGGGAGATTTTGCTGTATACAAAGTTAGCCCACTGGATGAAACCACTAAATATTTACAAGTGAAAACTTTTGATTACAAATTAAAAGAAAAAAAAATAAACCTGAAAAAATATCACTGAAAAACTTTTTGTTTCTTTGAGACTGAACATGTTCTTTCATATTTTTGCTGTTGTCATGATACGGATTCTCTGTTGATGTTGAAATGTGGTACATGGACCACCAGTCTTGGCATTGGCATTGTTTGGGAGAATGTTAGAAACACTTACTAGAATTTGAATCTTTCAGTATTTGAGTTTTTTGTTCAGTTATTAGTACCCTGATTTACTTTCAAGTACTTTCCTTTTGGAAAATTTAGTTTTTCATGTGATTGCCCTTTGTCACAAATACACCATTGACAAACTCAATAATAGAATAAATAAGCCAATCTGGAGTTACTTATCTCTGCCAACTATAGGACATTTTACTTCCAAGAGCTTTATTAGTCTGAGAGTGCTCCATAGTGGGACTGACCAGTCTCTGGATTAATTTGTGTATAGACTGTACACAGTAGAGCCTGTCACAGGTAAGTCATTGAAGTATAAATTCATGGTTTGTCTGTTGGTACAGCTTTTCCTAGGTAAGAATCTGCTTGTTGAGATTTCAATTTAGTGATCTTAAAGAAAGATAAATTTTATTTTCAAAAGAAAAGTAAATGATTGGATGGAGGCCTCATTGTTTCATCTGAATAGCTCTTCTTCAGTGTGAGGTAAAACATCTGGAATGAATCTCTGAAGGTACAAAGGAACAAAAGTTCCATTTATCCCTCAGTTCCCTTGTTTAGTCTGAATCTGTTACATTGGCAATTCCTTACAATTATTCTAATTGGTGGTTATGAACTATAATGGTCATTAAGTAGGTGCTGTTACAAAATCATGTTTAGAATCTTTGTGGAATGCAGTCTACACAATTTCTAGTTGTTTATGCTAAGTGAGAATAGGCTTTATAATGAAGCCATTCAAATTCAAAGTTCTGGTAAGACTTGTTTTAATATATTTCTGGAGGTCTTCACAAGGTTGAAGTTTTAGACCCGTTAACAACTTTGTCTAGAGAATATTTCAAATTTCATCTATCATGCACTTAGGTTGGTGGTTATAGAGTGGGTTATAAAATTGAAGTTGTTGCCCGGGCGGTGGTGGCGCACGCCTTTAATCCCAGCACTCGGGAGGCAGAGCCAGGCGGATCTCTGTGAGTTCGAGGCCAGCCTGGGCTACCAAGTGAGTTCCAGGAGAGGCGCAAAGCTACACAGAGAAACCCTGTCTCGAAAAACCAAAAAAAAAAAAAAAAAAAATTGAAGTTGTTATATGATTGAAACCTCTAACTACTTTTTCCTTATCAGACAGATAGTGAAAGGGTTTAGAAGTGGATGCTAAAAGTGGAAAGAAACATTGTCCTGTTGATTATTTATTTTCTTGTTCCTTTTCCAGAGCTAAGATGTTTTGGTTTATTTTGTCTTGCTTTTTTAGAATATTTAAGTGAAACTGAGTTTGCCTCATAGAGCAACAGGATTTGCAAGAGTTCTACTTTTTCTATAATCAGTGATACTCATGTATACACCAAAATATCAAAAGTACACTACTACCCATCTCTACATCCTGTCAAATCAAATTCCTGGGTAAGACCTTGGTATGGCAGAGAATGTTCAGAATCTGCTGAGTCAGACAGTGGGCTGGTGATCCCTGAAGCTTCTACTGGGTAACTAAGGCCCTCTCACTGGTGTCTGACAAAGTAGGGCATCTTGTAGAGGTCTAAACATCTGGTGGATGTTTTAGTGTATCACATTCACATGACTCATAGAGGTAAAAATGATCAGCATTTTGTGAGTAGGAGCCAAGGAATTTAAATTATGTTATACATAGATGTGTGTAGGGAAGAATTGTCATAAGAACAGTACCATTAAAATATTAACATGAACACTGGGTACTAACTGTACTAAGCAATTATCAGAAAGATTTTTTTAGATAAATGAAGGAGGAAGACAGAACCATTGTTGACTGCTTTCCATACTGTGCCATTTTGTTTACATAGTACCAAAGGGGGCTTTGCTGTTACCAGTTATTAAATATAGTATAGTAGTCATATAAAGAAGATCATCCAACATTTAAGTTAGTTACATGGTACTGGTATGAAATAAGAAATTTGTGTCACTAAAACATTGAAGATACCTAATCTACATGGGAAGGTACCTATTGAATATCTGTTGTTAGAAATTGTATCCAAGAAAGTAAGTTTTTGAATTGCAATTAGTAATTAGCTGTTTGTGGAGAGGGACATTAATTAAAACCATGTAAATATTAATTTCAATCGCTAAGCCTTTAATGCATTTATTTTCTGATTTTCTCATTTATTTATATTACTGTGTGCTGACGGACTCTTAATTCAATGCATTATAATTTATTACTTTCATTCTTACCTTCTAGTTGTCCCATATTTGAATATGGAAAACTCCTTCAAGCTTGTTTTTGTGTGATTTTTTTTTTTTTTGACACGTCCCCATCATTTTCTCTGCACTTGCTAGTATTTGACACAAGATATTTGAAGCTAATCTAGTATTTCCCGACTTTGGTTGGAGTGGAGAACAGGATCTTGATTCCAGTTATGCTTATTGCTTTTGGGTGGGGTGTGTGTGTGTGTGTGTGTGTGTGTGTGTGTGTGTGTGTAAAACCTCAAGTTCGCATCGATCCCTCCACTTGGAATTCAGAACCACAGGTTCCTTGTTGCTTTTTGTTATCCTTTTCAACATTTGTAACTCCATCCTCTAGTAACTCAACACCTGGCTACCATATCTTAAATATATTGTCTATTTCTCTTAAATGTGTTGTCTGTTTGTTTAATCCTCTTTTCTGCTAGCCTGTAAAGTTCTGCTCACCTTATTTGGGCTTAGCAATCTATATGCCAGGGCTCGCGCTCTCCTCCTCACTCTAGTATGGATGACTTCTTCATTCTCTTCAGGCTGTGATACACCAACCACACACGTTGCCCCTTCACAGAAATGTTGTCTTTCATCAGCTTGTGCACCTCATCTAAAATCAGATGTGTTTTAAATTTAAACATATATTCTCAAATTTCCTTTGAGAAGAGTTATATGATATATATTTCCATTTACACTTCACCTTTTCTCTATTAAGCTTTCTTGCACTAGATACTAAACATTTTAGTCATTGGCAATCTGATGCATGAAAAATGGGATCATATCATTTTATTTGGGGTCAATTTCCTTCTTTATGTGTACATGTTCATGTGTGGACATGCATATGGAGGCCTGAAGTTGATGTCTGGGGCTGCCTTCTCCATCTTACATTTAAAGCAAGGTCTGTCAGTGAATCCAGAACTCCCCAGTTTGGCAAGTCTAGCCCTCAGGATCTTCTCTGCTTCTCCCATGCCCAGCTTTCTACATTGGTACTGAGGAGCCAAATTCAGGTCTTCATGGTTGCACCACAGGCATTTTACCCAACTGAGCTAAGTCCCTTTTTTTCTGTTGGTTTATTTGAGTGAGATTAACCATTATCCTTTCCTTGAATTGCTAGCCTTAATCCTTAGTTTCTTTGCCCATGATTTATGGATAGTATTTTTTTTTTTTTTTTTGGAGTTATGAGAGATTTTCCTAACTGTATGAGCCTGCTTGGGCTACCAGAAGAAAGTACTATAGACTGAATGGCTTAAATAAACAATACAAATTTTATTTTCTTACTCAGTCTGGTGAGACAGGTGTGGACAGATTCATTCCTGAAGAGGAGAGCTGCCTTATCTTTTTGTACTGTAGTTGACTCATGAGGTCCACACCTCCATGATCTCATTCAGTCCGGATTACCCCACTCCCACACTAGTGTGCTATTCATATAAAATTCAAAGACACATGAGATGCATATCTATATATACATAGCATACTTTGCATAGACATAGTATATGTGGTTTAGGGATTGTGAAAATCAGATTGAATAATCCCTATGGAGGTAGGTGATAAGAGTTGTAAACCAGAATGTTAAACAGTACAAATAGATTCTTTGATTATTACTTGATTAACTATTTCAGTGCTTGTGTAGAGTGAGCAAACAACAAGCAGTTGTGATTTTCAGTGTTTAACATTACTACCTGTTTGTTAAGCTTTGCTCATTGAAAGCTGAATTGTGAAAACAGTAAAAGAGAAATAAAAATCACAAAAATTAGATGATCTGAAGTGTATCTTTATTCGATTTGGTAGCTATGGTATTGTCTTCATTCTGGAAAAGGTTTCTTACCACCCCGCAACTGCTTTTGTAGTTAGCATGTAACAAGTGATTTATTGATTTGATATATATTAATTACCTCCTATAAATCTGGTACTGAGGGATACAGAGAGAAAATGACTTTAGCTCCCATTGCCAGTCCTAAATGCTTCACAGTCTCTTTTACTGTTCATAACAACTCTGTGAGGTATAGAGTTTTCACCCAGGGCTTAGCAAAATAATAATAATAATAACAACCAGGTTCACGCTAGTAGATACTTCACTGAAGCAAATTTCACTCTATGCAGAATCTGTTTGAATGTAGTAAGGAAGCTGAGGAATAAGAACCAGTGGCTGTCACCAAGTAGAGGACTTTTTGAGAAATTCCTATCCCAGGGATACTCTAAGGCCTTAGTTTCTCCCCTGGACCCTCCATACACATGTCTCTGGTTAAACTTGAACAATTTTGATTTAGTCTGTATTATCTGTTGGGCTTCTAGGTGAGATTTCTGTTTGCTTGTGTGTGTGTGTGTGTGTGTGTGTGTGTGTGTGTGTGTGTGTGCGCGCTATTAGAATATAACCAATTGTAAAGTTCAACAACAGTTCAAAAAAAGGCAATTATTTCCATGTATTTAAAACACGAGTTAGCACCATTGGAACAGATAGTTTAAGAGATGGAAATGGGGAAAACAGTTTGCTCAGTGGCTAAAAGAACCTCTTGTAGAGGACCTGGGTTCAATTCCCAGCACCCATATGGCAGCTCACAACCACATGTAGCTCCAGTTCCAGGGGATCTGGCCCCTCCTATGACTTCGTTGGGCACTAGGCATTCATTCGCATTGTGTACATACACGCAGGCAGAACATTCATATACATAAATAAATCCTTTTAAAAGAGAGAGAGATTGAAATATAGAAAAGGAATGTCCAAAAGAAGGGGTAAGTAAATGCTTGGTGGTGAAAATCCATGGGTATTTAGTATGAGCTAGTACTGGTGGGGTGGGGTAGGTGAAGGCATTTGCTTGGCAGGCCTGAGTTGGAACCCCTGTGAAGGTGGAATGAGAGAATGACTCCAGCAAGTTGTCCTAAGTTGTTCTGGCTTCTACCTAACGTGGCATGTTTCAACCTCCCCCTCCCCCCCAATAATTTTTTAAGGCGGCGGCTTCTGCTGCTGCTGCTGCTTCTTCTTCTTCTTCTTCTTCTTCTTCTTCTTCTTCTTCTTCTTCTTCTTCTTCTGAAAAAGGGGAACTAGGGAATAGTATTTGTAAACATAGGTAGCTAGAGACTGACTGATCTTGGAAATCTTTAAGTCATAACTCTTTTGGACTTCATTCTTAAATAGATTTGAAGTGGTTGTGGGGGTTTGGGGTGTTGTTTTTAAAATGGTTTCCTCATTTTGCTTTTGCAAGTGATGCATGTGAGGTTTGTATAGGCAGTACTGTATTGGGAGATGCTAAACCAGCAGATTTAGTTTGCAGAGGTGGAAGCCACAGTCAGGTGGCCTAAGCAGTACATTGTTGAAATACCTCAGATAAGAAGGGTCTCTAGTAGGTTATTAGGAGTGAAGTGGGGTGACAGTGCATGAGTAACAGGAAGGCAAATGGATTGATTACCTTTGGGCTGTTAGTTATATGGGGTGCTAGGACAAATTACAGGTCGGGGATTTTGATTTTGCACTTTTGTGCCTAGGAAATGGATGGTGGAGCTCAGGTTGACTAGGGCCTAGTAGTGAGAAACAGGGTCAAATGAGGTAAGATTTTTAAGTCATAAGGGCATTTTGAGATTAATGATTTTTGGCAGCTCTATCAAATTAAATAAAATTGAAGGTACTGAATAATAAAGACAATGAAGTGGGAATATTTTGTCAAGTATATATTATTGATGAAAAGAATTGAGTTTGAATTGGGTTTTTAAAGGATAATTGTGGATAACTATAATGGCTCTATAGGTTATTTTGAACATTAGTTTTAGACTCCTTGCCACAGTAACTGAATGTTCCAGTGGCCGGGAAGCACCATCATATGGATTGCTTTTGCTTGGTTACTCTGAGGCTGTCCTTTGACAGCAGTTAGAGAAAGTGGGGGAGAACAGTGTGCTGTGCTGGGCAATCATTAGTGTCTTGTCTACTAAATAGGCAGTGCATTGGGACAACCTATAGAAAGCAAAGGTCTGGAAAGCAGTCTACCTGTCAGTTGATGAGAGTTGGTGTGGCGCCGTTCTCACACGTGGGGCACAGTGCTGTTGTAATTGTTCCTGTTTTCTTTTACGCTCGCTTGATAATAAGTGCGGTTTGGTGTATTTTTCATCATATAATGTTCTGCATATGCATGTATGTTTTTCTATTTGATGAAATTCGGTTTCATTTTTTTAAATATTTTTATTTTTTCTTTAAAAATTTCATATAGCACATTCAGATTGCATTCACTGCACCCTTTTCCTCCCCCAACTACTTCCAGATCATTCCTCCCTCCAACTTTGTGTTTGTTCTCTCTCAGGAAAACCTACTGAGTTCACTTTGTGCTGCTCAAATATATACTCATGGTGTGGAGCCTCCCTGCGGAGTGTAGTGCACCTACCAGGAGCCACACCCTTAAAGAAAACTGACTTCTCCTCCTCCAGAAGGCATCAACTCTCCATAGTTCCTCAGTTAGGGATGGGGGTTCATGAATCCCTTTCATATTGAAATGCTAACTGACTGGATCTTTTGTAGGTCTTGTGAAGGCAACCTCAGATGCTGGGAGTTCCTGAATGTATTAGTCCTGTCATATCTAGAAGCTTATATTTCCCTTCAGTCCTCTAAACGTCTGGCTCTTCCATGCTCTTGACGCACCCCCTCCATGATGGTCCCTGATCCTTGGAGAAGGGCGTGTGATATACATGTCCCATTTGTGACTAAGTGCTCCTCAGACACTTCCTTTCTGCCCTTTGACCAGTTAGGAGTTCTGGTGCTAAACCACCACCCACTGCATAAAGACATTTCTCTGATGAGGTCTGAGAATTACACAAATATGTGGGTAGAGAAACATAAATCTATGGGGCAGGGGGTGGTACTGTGTCCATTTAGCAGAAAGATAATAATAGATTCACCTTTGGGGCTGATAGAAAACATTTCTAAACCATGAAAATGCTAAGTAGAATTTTTACATTTCTCCAAGGGGGCACACTTTGTGCTTTTAAGGAATTTGAGAACATATGTTAGAAGATAAGACTATTAAAAACATTTTCTAAGAGCCTTTTCCACACTTAGATGCCATTGTAATAGATGGGATATTTGGTAGTCTCAGTTTTTTTAAAATTTAAAGTTAGTAACAAGTGTAGTTCTTGGTTGGCAAATGAGAAGAAAGCTAACTTTGATGCAAAGTCTTAAATTTAGAATTACTGGAAATGTATTTATTAGAACACTGTTATTGGTTATTTCCAATTCATTTAAAAACATGGACCTCTCTTTTTTAAAATAGTACACATCTGGAGACAGAAAAATTGGGGTAAAAAGCTTTAATTATTTAATTGATCACAGTTCTGGCAATATATTGAAGTTGAAGGTAGAACTGTATATTTGTTTTTATATTAAAGGACAACATTAGATATTAATAAGGCACCTGTCTTAGGGTTTCTATTGCTGTGAAGAGACACCATGATCACGACAACTCTTAGGGAGGTAAGGATACCAAGGAATGAGCCGGCAATGTGGCTAGCCAGCTCAGTAGTAAAGGCACTTGGTACAGGCCTGTCAGCCTGTGTTTGATTTGTAGGACCCACATGGTAGAAGGAGAGAACCAGCTCCTGTGAGTAGTCTTCTGACCTCCACATGGACACCATGGCATGTGCACACACATACGTAGACATACACATATACAGTAAATGCAATTTTAAAAATTACCAGGGAAATTGAGCTATTTTCATGAGTCCTCAAGCCTTGCCTGTGGTATTTACTGTATTCCTTGCTTTGTGAGATACTTTGTTTTTCGGAGGACTTTTTTTCTACCCTTTTCTTTCTCCCCTCCTGAAGCATGAGGTGCCTGTTTAAAAGAAGGGAGAGGTGCTTTATTCTTAGTGCCAAGTGCTCCTCCTATTCAGTTTGATAGATTAGAAACTGCACCATCTTAAAGAAAAAGGCACTTAGGGTAAGAAGTTTGCCTTTTTTGGATTCTGAATTGGCACTTCATAAAATAAATCACTGACTCACTTAATTTCTTGTTAGTGATTCTCTGAAGCATTTGGTTACAAATTAACAAGCCTTTTTCCCCCTCACAAAATTAAAAGAAGTAAAGCCATCATGGAGACATTTGAATGACACCAAGTAATAACAATATTGAAATCAACATTTTGAATCAAATAATCATTTAGATTAAAAGTTTCTGGAACCCTATAATTTTAGTGTTTCTAAAAAGGCAATTTAGAAGACAATTAAGGTTCTGCAGTGTTTTTGAAAGACTTTATAAGCTTTATCAAAAAAGTACCATGTTTTTATTATTTTATATTCTTAACTTGCCTCTTTGCACACATAATCATTTCCTTTTTAGGGACTGGTGCAAATGGAAACTCCTCACTTAGTAGGGAATTCTTTAGTTGGAAGTGTTTGAGACTGACTGGGGTTTGATGTTTCAGTGCCTTAATCATTCTTCTATTGTAGTTTTATTGACATGTCACCCCCTTTTCTCAAAAACTGTGTCTAGTCTTTGTTCAGATTATTGTTTGGCTAATTTTGTTTTTAAACTTTAAACTCCTTTAAGTGTGATTATAAAATTCCTAAAAGTATCTCAACAGGTCTTTGCCATTCCTTCCTACCCAAACTGCATATTTACAACCAGGAACTTAAGACTGGAGGGGTGGGGGATTAGTTTTAAAAAGTTAGTATCTTTTTCTGAGGCAACCTTTTCTTCATCTGGTTTTGATTGTCATAATGGTGATTATTTCAAACCAAAAAGGGTAATTCTTTCTAGTTCCAAATATCAGTAATTTTTAAATAGCCATGTCTTGACCATTTTATAAAAACTTGAAGGACAAAGCCTAAATTTGTTATAAAGCAGTTTAATGACGTATTTTCTTTTGAATTTTAATGAGGAAGAGTTTGGTATTACCATTTCTTTGGGAGGGGGAAACTAGTTAGGTTACTAAATGGCCACAAAACTATAGTCCATACAGTAGGACTGGAGGGAATATGGAGGAGTGACAGGAATATTATCAGGCAGTGCTCATTTGCTGCAAAAGGATAATAAATTCAGTTGTTCTGTTGCAAGTTTTCCATTGAAGAAGCTAGATGTTTATAAACAAATCTAGGATTATTTCAAGGCTTTGGTCAATTTTAATTAAAAACTTAAAACCACATTGATCTTTGATTTAGTGATGTAGAGAAACTTCTGCTATCTGAAATGAAGCTCCTTTAAACATTATTTTTTCATTTATGTGTGTGTGCCTTATGTGAGTGTGTGCCACATGCATGTAAGTGTCCGTAGAGGGTCAAGAGAGAAGGTGTCTGACAGACTCCCTGGAGCTGAAATTACAGTTGGTTGTGAGCTGTGGGTGCTGGGATCCAAACTGGAGTTCTTTCAAAGAAGTTTAAGCACTTAATTGTTGAACACGTCTCCAGCTCTGAAGCTCCTGTTGTCTTTAACATTCGATCAATCCTAGCATGCATTGCTACTGTCGTGTAATATTTCTCTGTGTTTTAACAATAAAAGGTCCAGTGATAGTCCGTGAAGGAAATAATCTCACCCGCATTGATATAGCCGAATAAGTGTAGCGGGGAGATGAGCAACTTAAGATAGTTAGGAATTCAAACTGGAAAGGGCTGGGAGGTGGTGGTGCACACCTTTAATCCCAGCACTTAGGAGGCAGAGGCAGACAGATTTCCAGGTTCGAGGACAGCCTGGTCTACATAATAAGGGCTACACAGAGAAATCATATCTTCATAAACAACTAAGCAAACAACAAGAAAACCTGGAAAAGATGTGACTGTGGTAGTTGAAGGAGGAAGAATAGCTAGGATACCTTCCAAGTTCCTGTTCTTTTCTGGTTTGTGGAACCAGGTAAATGAAGTACTTTTCTTCTTTCTGTTCTTAAATCAGAAAAATGTAAGTACGTAACTGGAATAAAATACCCTCATGAGCCACTGCTGTTGAATATTTTGGATCTATTACATCTGCACATAAAAAGCCTAAATCGTGCCTTTGTTATTAACTTTTCTTCTGAGATTTGTGGGTTTTTTTTTTTTTTTTTTTTTTTTTTTTGTTCTTGACACTGACAGAATGAATCCCGGACAGACAACTGGCTCACAGGGTCAGGGAGATGGCAGCCCATCAGTAGCAGGGGAGCATGGCCCCTGGTGCGTGAGGTGGGGGCTCATTCACACGACTGTAATCAAAAAGGTAGAAAGTTCCCCTGGACTATCTTCCAAAGTCTACCCTGCTGATGTACTCCCACCAGCCAGACCTACCACTGGAAGCTCTGCAGCCTTCAGAATAGTGCCATGGGCCACAGACCAACATTTCAACACAGGGATATCTCAAATTCAAGCCGTGAGATTGAAATCTTCATAGCTGTTTTCTTTTTTCCCCTCCTTTTATTGAAAATAGACTTTTTTTTGTCACATAATATACCCTGATTATGGTTTCCCCTTATTCTACACCTCCCAGTTCCTCCCCACCTCCTGTCTGGATCTACTTCCTTTCTGTCTCATTGGAAAACAAACAGGCTTGCTTCTAAGAGATAATGAGATAAGACAAAACTAACACACTGGAATTGGACAAAACAAGCAGAAGGAAAAGAGCCCAAGAGAAGGAACAAGAAACAGAGACCCATTTGTTCATATGGTCTGGAACCCCATGAAAACACGGAACTTTCTGGAAGCCATACTATGTACTCCAAGGACCTGTGTAGTTCCTGTGCACACTGTTTTCTAATAGGTGACAAGAACGATGAAACTAAAGGTTAGGGCATACAGAAAATACCCAGTAATTACTGGTTTTTGGATGGAGGGGAGGGAAATAAAAATATACATGATCTGATTTTACTGTTGTGATTTAGGATTTTGTTCATGTTTCATGACCTTGTTCATGTGCTAAGTACTGTTGGTCATTAAATTACAGAGGCAAATATGATAGATGTTATTTTTAAGTAATAATTATTTGTCCGGGTGTTAATGTTGTGATACTCAAAATTTCTAGAGGTGGTATTTTCCAAGGTGGATTTTTGTGCTACTTAGTTTTTTTGTCAACTTGACACAAACTAGAGCCATTTGGGAAGAGGGAACCCCAACTGAGGAAATGCCCTTACAGTATTGGCCTGTAGACAAACCTCTGGGTCATTTCCTTGATTAATGAGTGATGTGGGAGGGCCCAGCCTCCACTGTGAGTAGTGCTGCTTCTAGGAAGGTAGTTCTGAGTTGTTGACTTCTTTGAAGAGGCCAGTTACATAACGTCTCACCTTCTCATTTGTCTTACAGATTCAGAATTAACTTTATCCAGAGTTCTACTGAGGTGATGAGTATCTCTTACTTCTTTCATTAAGAAACACAAACTAAATTGTTCTAACTTGGTGTAATGCCATTTGTTCACTTGGCTATGGTGACAATGGCTATGTCTCACACTTTATAATGAGTAAGCAGCCTGTCCTATAAACCACCCATTTTTACTTCGTAATTTTAATACTGGTTAGTGATCTTTTACTAAGTTGCAATGAAGTTTTGCAAAATGACCATTTCTAACCGTTATTTTTTTGTACTAATACAGATGGAACTGTAAAGATTATTATCTATTTTTCTGTCTGATATTTGTTGTAGAGCTGGCCTCAAACACACACACAAGCTTTTCATGTGTTAGGATCACAGTAAAATTGTGAATAGCCATCTGGTTTCTTTGAATGTTTCAACATACCTTGCTCAACTTTGTTTTGTTTTGTTTTAGACAGGGTCTCAGGTAGCCCAGATTTATCTCAAACTTGCTATGTAGCTGAGAATGACCTGAGTTCCTGTTTCCCAAGTACTGGGAGATCCCAGGCGGTCACTGTACCTGGCACTTTCTTTTTGCTATGGAATAATCCTCTTGTACACTGTAAAGATTTGTCACTCAAATTGGTTTAGTAAAATGCTGATTGGCCAGTAGCCAGGCAGGAAGCATAGATGGGGGCAACCAAACTAAGAATGCTGGGAAGAGGAAGGACAGAGTCAGGAGTCACTAGCCAGATGAAGAGGAAGCAAGATGAGAATGTTGTGCTAAGAAAAGCTACCAAGCCACGTGGCTAAACATAGATAAGAATTATGGGTTAATTTAAGTGTAAGAGCTAGTTAGTAATACGTCTGAGCTACCAGCCAAGCATTTATTATTTATAATTTGTATTAAGCCTCTGAGCAGTTATTCAGGAACTGGCAGGTAGGCGAGAAATGTCCTATTACAGTAGACTGGCTTTTCCCCTCCTTATTCAGTATGTTATTCCTTTAAAGAAGTTTCTGTTACCTTTGATGTGCTTTCTGGCGTTAAAAATAAATCTCTTAATTTTCCTGTCTTAGTTTGCATGTCACAGATTTGAAATCAACCATTTCTTCAGGAAGCTGTGGTAGTTTTTATAATGGTGGAATAAATAGTGTTTGAATTAAGTTCAGAAGTAAAAGTCAACCAAGTAGTGGATGGGTTCAGAAGATGGTACAGAGAGATAAGGAGCAGCATCAAACGTTTGATAATTTATAAAATGTTAAGCAGGCACTCAGAAGATTGTTCAGTGGGATAGGAATTAAGAGTGCTTACTGTGTAAGCAGAAGGGCCTGAGTTTGAATGCTCAACATCTGTAGCAAAGGTGGTTCAAGGCTGCACATGCCTGTAACCCCAGAACTGTGGCGGGGCAGAGACAGGAACAGTCCCTGGGGCTTGCTGGCTGCCAGCCTAGCTCCAGGTTCAGTGACAGAGACCTTACCTTAATAAGGTGGAAAGTGGTGGCATGGAACACTTGATGACCTGGGCGTCTACACATGCGCATGTGCACTCCCACCCACAGTCACATGTATACCCCACACACCAAAGAAAATTTTAATTTCAAAATATGAAGTGTAAAACTAGGAGCTAATTAAACATTAAGATCTTATAGGTAAGTCTTCATTGTAGTTTCCACACTAGAGGGATGAGTGTAAGTAAGACACGGCAAACATGAAGGAGCTATGAATGAGTAGATTGGAATGTTGATTTTTTTTTTTTTTTTTTGATCCTTTTACTACAGTATTTTTCTATGTAGCTGAAGCCAGCTTGGAATTCATGAACCTCTGCTTCTGCTTTAGTGCTGGGATTACAGGTGTGTGTATACTACCACACCTGGAAAAATATTACTTTAAAACAACCTGTAAAAATATGTCAGTCAGGTTTACAGTGGTTGTATAAGCCTAAGGAGGTGTTTGGAGGCATATATACTCTTGTTTCTGGGATAGGTTGGTGTCATTCAAATGAAAAAAAAGGGGGGTGGGGATTAAAGTGGCATCTCCTAGGAGGCTAATTTTTCATCAGGATCTGAAGTAGAAGGAACCAGGTAAAAAGGGATAGTGTAAATGTTTGGGGGTTTTGTTGTTTTGTTTTTTGAGATTATAATACATCATTTCCCCATTTTCTTTCCCTTCTCTAATCCTTCCTTCCCAACTGTCTTTTAAATGCATGGCCTCTTTTCTCTGGTGGTGGAGGTGGTGGTGGTCTCTGTGTTCTTAAATACATAAGTACAACCTGCACAATTCTGTATAATGTTGCTTGTATATATGTCTTCAAGACTATTTGGTATTGGGTAACCAGTTGGAACCAGCTGGTGTACACTTCCCTGTGAAACATTATTTTCCTGCTCTCACCAGCCTTTAGTTGCCTGTAGTTCTTTATTTAGGGTTGAGACCTCATGAGCTTCCCCTTTCCACGTTAGCACATCTGTTGGTGTTGTCCTTGTTTAGGTTAGGGTTAGGCAGCCGTGTTGGTTGTAGCTTCTGACATTTCTAAGAGACACAGTCTCACAGCAGACTTCCTATTCCTCCGTCTAAAAAATTCTTGCCACCCCGTCTTCTAAAATGACCCCTGAACCTTAAGTGTAGGAATTGTATTATAGATGTATATGAGTTGGACTGGACAGGTCACTTGTTCACTGCATTTTGATCAGTTCTGTAATAGTCTCCATCTGTTGAAAAGTGAAATTTCCATGATGAGGAGTGAGAACTTATATGTGGGTACATGGAAAAATATTTAGAATGTAGTTAGGGCTTGTGCTGGCTTAGAATAGTACCTACAGGTTCTCCTCCAAGATCCATGACCTCACTGGCCCTGGGTAGTTGGCCAAATTTGCAGTACCAGGAATGATTCCCCCCCCCCACCCCCCATTAGAGTGTTTGACTTACCATCAAACTATGCATGCCACCACTGCAACTTTAGGTTTGGTCATCATTGTGGTTCATAGGCACCATAGCTGGGTAGGACTGTTGGTTGCTTCCTTCCTTTGGAAGTTTGCATGATGCCTTCTGGTACCATGGAGTGGAGGCTTTCAGATCCCATCCAGTTCAAGTCCTCTGGTCCATGTGTCCCAAATGCGTGTTGTCTTCAGCAGTGGGGACTTAGCCTGTCTAATGTGAATGTTTGTTCTAGATTAAAAATAATAGAAATAAAAGATCAACTTTAGAATTATTTGAAGGGCTAAATAAGCAGAATTTGATGCATGTATAAAACAAGGAATTTTAGGATGATTCCTTTGCTTTTCCTTCTTTAGTCCAGTAAGTTGGATTTGTGTCTAGAGTCAGTTATATGTAGAATTAGAAGGTGTAAAGGATAGTTCAGCAGTGGGGATGTATTTGGAAATCAACAGTGTATTGCTGAACCGTCACTCAAAGATAAACTAACATAGAGGATGGATCAGCGATGCAGTTCCTAATTCAGGCATTCCATGAGTTAGTATTCAAAAGCATAAGGAAAAGGCAATTTGGAGGTAACTTACATTTCACTGTATGCCTCCTACTTTCTGAAATAGTACTAAATATTTGGTTGTAGTAAAGCTATCTAATTGATTAGACCTTTGCTTGACTACTGAGTTGTTTTAGAGCTTCTGTGCTGTTAGTATTATTTTAGCAATAGATACTTCCTTTTGTGTATGTATGCATACATATGTGTGGATATGTGTACACATGTGCAGAGGCCAGAGGTGAATGTCAGCAGTCTTTCTGTATCCTTCTTAACTCCATCAACTCTCACTGAATGAGGAACTCACAGATCCTTTTTCCATTACAAGCACTTGCTACTGTGAGTACTGGGAATCTGAACCCAGTTCCTTTGCTTGCACACTTTACCGAGCAATCTCTCCAACCCCTCAATAGATATTAACTCCTCCAAGAATGTCTAGAGATATTTACACAGGTGTTTTTCTGGTTCAGAGTAAAGCTGAACCAAAAGGAAGGAGGAAAAAGAAAAAAAAAATGTTAAGTAAAACAGCAACCCCTGTGCATTTGTTTTTCCTTCTGTTAAAAGACAAGTGGGGCTTCCTGTTGAGTGTCTGTAATCTCAGCAGTTGGGATATGGAGGCAGGAGGATCAATAATACTGTAAGGCCTCCCCAACACAGTGAGTTTAATACTGGTCTTGATTTGTATAAGATCCTGTCTCAAAAAACAAATGACAAAAGACTTCTAAATTTTATATTTTTATTTGCTAAATTTTGGTGTTAGCTTATAATTTGAACTAATTTCCCTTTAGTTCTTTGAGAATTTCGTTCAATGTCTTTTAATCATATTCACCCTTCCCCCAAATTCCTCCCAGATCCAGCTCCCTTCCCTACCCACCCAAATTTGTGTCCCCCCCCCCCCCCAAACCATCAAGTCCAGTGTGTGCTTCCCATATATTCTGAATGTTTGGCCTTCCCCTGGAACACAATCAGCTTACTATAGGGCTCTTAAAGAAAACCTGACTCTTACCCTCAGAACAGATCCTCAGCCAGGCATGGGAGCTCACGTCCACATCCCCTCTCCATGCTGGCATTTGACCTGATTGAGCTTGCATGAGGCTGGTGTGTGCTGACAAAGTCACTTTGAGTTCATTGTGTGCAGCTGCCCTGTCCTCTATGGAGGAAATGAGAACAAGATAGTAAAAGCTTTGAGATTTGTAGAGGAAGATTTCAGTTTTTCTTAGGTAAAGTGTTAGCTCTTTTGTTTGAGTTGTGAGGATGCTGAAGTTTTTATCTCTTTGGCAATAATGTATGAGACATACTTAGGCATCTGTTTCCATTTGTAGACTGGGCTGGCTTAGATGAAGATGAAGATGCACACGTCTGGGAGGATAATTGGGATGACGACAATGTAGAAGATGACTTCTCCAATCAGTTACGGTAGGTTTTCAGCCAGAATCTTATTTCATTTTAAACATGGAATGTACAGCTTACATAGATGGTTGTTCTCTTAAAACTTTTGAAACGATTCTTTCGTTGTGTAGAATAAGACGTATTACCTTTACCCTTTGGATTTCTAAACAGGAATATTTCAGGAAATTGCATACACCTTTTGTTCCTTCTAAAAGGGTAGTTAAATAGAAGCATATTTCCTATTTTTCATGAATTTAATCTTAACATTTATTTTCAACCAGTATTGAGTAACTGGGCAGAAATTAAAATCAGAGCTAATTGGGGAACTCAATTAGTGATGTTCAAATTTAGAGATAAGAGTTTAGTAGTCTACTTAATTGTATTAAAGTATTAATTTGCCTATTCTGGACATTTTATATAAATGTTATTTTACAAGATATGTCCTTGTGTATCCAGCTTCTTCCACTTAGCCTAATCTTTCCCAAATTCATAAATATGGCAGCATTTAGAAATACACTGTTCTATTTCATAACTCAATAATTCTCTAATATAGGATATACCGTATTTTATGTTATTTGTCAGTTTGGGGACATTTCTACTTTTTATATGCTGTGAATAGTGTGCAGCTATGAACATGCATGTGCGTGTATTTGAGTACCTATTTTCAGGTTTTAAGGAACATGAAGTGACATTTCTAGGTTGTATGGTAATTCTGTTTTAACTTTCTGAAGACCTGTCAGACTTGTCTATAGTCACTGAAAAGTTGTCCCAGTAGCAGTGGTAAAGCATGATATTGTTCGTTTATTCTGTTGTCAATGCAGCCATCTTGTAAGTGAAGGCTTGGAAGCACTGTCTCCTTGTAACTTCCATTTTAATTCTCTGGTGACTACGGCTTTTGTGTGCTTCGTGACCATATGTATCGTTTTGAGGGAGGAGGAGTCTGTCTGTTGAAATCCTCTCTCCATTTTTAAATTGGACTTTTTGTTGATGAATTGTGAGACTACTTTGCACATTCTTGGTATTAAAACCTTGTCAGATACTCTGCTAGGTTGTCTTTCTTACTTTGTTATGTCATTTGCAAAATTTTAAATTTTGGTGGTCAAGTTTATTTTTTCTTTTGTTACATATACTTTTGGTATCCGATTTAGGAACTCATTACCAAATTCAAGATAATGAAGATTTATTCCTGTGTCTTTCTGGAAGAATTGTATAGCTTAGCTCTTTTAGGTTGAGCATTTTGAATGAATTTTTGCATGTAATGTGGGTGTAACTCATTTTTACATGTGAACACCCAGGTTTCCCAACATCATTTGTTGAACAGGAACTAGTTTCCTTCCTATATATAGCAGTTATGCTTGGGCTGATTGTATAATTGGTAAAATTTTGATATTGATGTGAACTTTGTAGATCTCAAAATTTTGTTGAAGTATTGAAAAATACAGCTGAATAGTAGTGTGCTCACCTTGCATGCACGAGGCACTGATTTTAGTCCTTATCACCACCTAAACAAATAAACCACAGAACTTCATAGTTAGGGCTTGGGAAGATGGTGCACTGGTCTAGATGCTTGTTCCTCTTGAGGAGGGCCCAGATGGAATTTCTAGCACCCACATGGTGGCTCACAACCATTAGACACCCTCTTCTGACTTCTGTGAGCAGTGGGCACACAGGTGAGACACACACACATGCAGGCAAAACATTCATACACGTAAAACAGATAAATCTAAGTGTATTTAAACTATTTAAATGTACATTAGAAATAGGACATTAGTATAGTATTTGCAAGGTTCTTGGAGGATAGTAGAAAGTCTCATTTATTCTGTAAGTAGGTTCATATATGAGAAAATTAATGAAAATAAAATGTAATTGGGGAAAAACAAATTTTTTAATTACTATATTGACTGATACCAGTTTCCTTATGGTTTCATTTTAGGGGCTAAAATAAAGCTATTTGGTAATGTTCTAAGTTAGTGACTCAAGCTTTCTTTATTATTATGTCTTAGAAACAGCTGTTTCTCTGATTTATCGCAAAGAATGCTAATGCTGTCCTTCTTTGTCTGTGTTTCAGTGCTGAGCTAGAGAAGCATGGTTACAAGATGGAAACGTCATAGCATCCAGAAAAGTTTCAAGAACCTTAAACATGGACTGTGTACTAAATTCTAGGCCAGGGAAACAAGGATGGGATACTTAAAGACTATGTTTATTTCATTATCTGCTTGGATTTATTTTTGTTTTTATAACAAAATAAATAAATAAATAAATGTTTTGATCTAATCTTTTTGGTTCAGATGTCTTGATCTTTTGCCTCTATTCCTTTATATTCATGATTTTCAAGAAGCTTATTATATTGACACAATAAAAGTCCACATTATGAAGATTTTTAAATTAATTGAGGCTGAAACAATCAGATGTTGGGATTCATCAGATCTCCAACTCAGCACCTTTCTTGAGTCACATCAATGAAATATCGGTCCAGTTTTACAAGCTGCTTCTTTTATATCACATTAAACTTTAATGTCTTCTGTGTTTTGATAGTGTAGGCAACATTTACTAATATTTATTAGGGGACTTTCAAAACCTGTGTTTTTAAAATATTAATCATTTAAAATAGCTGTAATTTACATAGTTCCTGAGTCATTAATAGTGTTATTAGTGATTGGTAGAGTCCATTGGCTGTTTGTTCCTAGTCCTAAGAATAGTGGTACCTCTGTTAAAATTGGGAAAGTGGGCCTGGGATACTTCAGACATGGATGTATTGTCAGCTACCGCATACATTCATTTCACACAACAAAGTTTCTGGGAATTATTACTGTTGCTATACCTACTGTTTGAGTAGGAGATTTAATTTGGTGCATAAAGGACTCTTTGAAACTGGTAAATGATGGAATGGAATAAAGAACAGAAAAGTATTTGGACAGAGTAAATGAATGCCCTGTACATGGAGCTGGTATTTTTTTTCAGAAGTGGTGTCACTGTTAGCAGTGGGCATGGCTCGCCTGGCTGTTACTTGAGTACTGTTCAGGCAGCACATGCAGTTCTCCCCCAGCTGCTCCTGTGCTGGCAAGGCAGGCAGCAGGGTGAGCGCTTCCAGCTCAGTCCCAGCCTCCTTTCTCCATGGACGGCAGTGTTCCTGCAGTAGTCTTACTGTCTAGTCTCATGCAACCAACAACTAGCAATAGTCGTGACAGTTTATAGGTCCTCGGGGCTTTTGTGGCCAATTAACTAACTCATAGAGAGGTGGCCCACTTCCAGCCCTCTGACTTTCACCCAACAACTGAATGGCTCCAGGAAATACTCTTCCTACTTAGAGTGTCTTTGTTCAGGTGCCTTAGTTACTGTTTTTACTGTCCTTCCAGGTGCTTTTCCACAGGATCTAAGGTGCTCAAGGTTTAGCATCATATAATGAAACCTTTTCAGAGCCTACTCATACCATATTGAGGAGACAGGTACCCTGGGATTCTTCCTAGGATGCCCTACTCTGGTGGCTTGAATTTGTGTATCTATCCCTTACCAGGAACATGTGCTTCAGCACATTATCCCATACCACATGGGAATGCAGCTGTTGGAAATGCCCCTGTGTGTGCTCCACCTGCAAGCAGGTCAGCCTCACTTGCATGACTCAGCATCCACTCCAGGAGCCATGCAACCACTCCCCTCTAATCCATCTTTGGATTTATATGTCTCAGTTTGTACTGTATTCAAAAAGGAAACCGTATGCTTCTACCCTGCCCTTTCCAAGTTAAGAGGAGCAATATAGCCCTCCCTCCGTTTAGGCCAGTGGTCCTCAACCTGTGGGTCATGACTCCATTTGGGGTCGAATGACCCTTTCACAGGGGACGCCTAAGACCATCAGAAACACAGATACTTACGTTACGATTCATAACAGTAGCAAGATTACAGTTATGAGGTAGCAATGAAAATCATTTATGGTTGGGGTCACCACAACATGAGGAACTGTATTGAAGGGTTGCAGCATAAGGAAGGTTGAGAACCACTGCTTAGGTAGAATGTTGTCAATTTGTAGTGTCCCCAGTCCACTGCCATGTGACAATGGAGATTGCTTTTGGATCTTCTAGCTACTTAATGTGTCTTGAACACTTACCTCTAAATCCTAGCTTGCATCTAGTCTGCCTTTCTGTATTTCTATTAATCTCATCCTGTATTAGTTGCTTTTTAAAATGTATATATGTATAATTTCAGTTCTATTTTCAGTTATGGCCTGTCCCTAAAACTCTCTGTTTACTAACTTGATTGTTTTTGCATTGACAGATGAGCATCTTCAAATTAACTTGGTTAAAAAGGGAAAACAGAAGCCATGATTATTCTTCTCAAACTTGCTATTTCACCCACCCGGTCTTGCCTATCTCACCTTTTCTACCCAACTATCGAAGGGCAGATTGTAAGATCTGCCTTATGTTTTGATTTCTGCAGTACCCCACCTATTGGGAAACTGTGCGCTCTTCCCTCCATGTCATTGATCCCAGTCTTGTCTCCTCAGTCTCCATCGCTGTCCTCTTCATTAGAAATCTGTTTCCCCTCTTCTGGTGGCCATTCTTCTTTCACATGTGACCAGGGGGAACACATCCCACTCCTAGGCCAGGTTCTGCTTAATCTTCAGCCGGTCCTGGGAATTCGTTCTCCCTTGGAAATGATTAAGTAAGAGGTGGGCAAATGTGAAGAATGATGAGCCAGTGAACTAAAGGGGCTGTGATGCTCTGAGGAGGAAACCTGCATACATCGCCTCCCAAAGCCAGCCTGTCCCTCTGGATGTAAATACACAAGTGTGGAGCCCTACTTGCCACAGTCATCTAGAAAGCAGTTTTAGGTTGTAGGTGAGGCGACTCAAAGAAGCTTGAAAAAACAGGATTCAGGGCAGGTGAGATGGCTCAGCAGAGAAACACACTTACCACCAAGCCCGAAAAGCTGAATTTGATCTACATAGTAGAAGGAGTGAACCAACTCCTGCAAGTTATCTGCTGATCCCATATGTATGTCCATACATGCACCATGGCACTCACATAATAAATAAATGTAATTTAAAAAAGAACAGGATTAGTGGGTATCACTGCCTGCCTTATGTCTGGCTTCCTGTACAATGAGTCTGTAATTTTATTTCAGACTCTGAAGTTGGCTGTTTCTGTAGAAACATTTAACCAGCATATTCAGAACCAATGCACACTTATTACCGGTATCCCAGTCTAACCATTGCTCACGGGGTCCTACTAAACTGATAACCGAGCTGGTCTGTCTACTTCTTTTTCTCTCTAGTCTATTTTGGAAAATGAGATCTTGTTGAAATTTAGAAGTTACCCTTTCCTATAAGCCCCCCTCTCCCACAAGGCTACATTCATCCTCAGTTTGGGTTAATCTTCCCACCCTCTCCACATCCCTCTCCCCCTCTCCCCACTTCAACCTTGAGCAACTTGCATTGCCCTCCCACTTCAGTTGCGGTATCAGGTTTCCGTATGGCTTTTCATGCACACTTCATTTGACAGCGGAAGCAAGGTAAGGTAGCTTCTTAACCTACAGACTGCTGGGGAGTCTTGCAGCTTTCTTTGGCAAGAATGGTAGGGTCTAGCGAGGACCAAGAGCAGCATTCTGTCAGTACACAGAACCTTAAAAATTCCAGATTCTCTGCCAGGCATGATGGAGTAATCCTGTTATCTCAGGATTCTGGAGGCTGAGGCAGGAGGCTCAAGTGAAAGGCCGGCTAAGCTACATAGCTAGACCCTGTCTGAAATATATATGTATGTATGTATGTGTGTGTGTGTGTGTGTGTGTATATATATATATATATAAATATATATATATATATGTGTGTGTGTGTGTGTGTGTGTGTATACACACACACATTTTCCAGGTTGTTGTCTTTACCTGAGCCGGCACATCTCCATTGACAGTGTAACTTTGTCCTTTTTGTCTCTTAGTGTTTTTGCTTAGAGTATTTGCCCTTTTAGACAAATCCTTACATAGAGTGTCCATGTTGGGTCCGTCTTTCAATCCCCTTGTCCTCTTTTCTCTTCTCCCAAAAGTAGGCTTATAGATGGGGAAGGAAGTTTTTCTGGTTTGTTTTAAAGATGACAGGAGGGAAGAAAAGTGAAGTAGGAAAGAAGACAACTAATAAACTGTAACCAATCAAGTAATCACCGGGGCAACTTGACCTTAACGCCACCTGGGAGGCTATAGATACCACACTTTGCTCGTAGTTACCCCTTCCAAGCAGTATGAGTACCAGGTAAGGAAACTCCATTATCACCTGGCGTGGGCCATGTGCAGGAAGAGTGGTTCCTGGCTAAGAGGGTGTTCAAAGTTCCAGTTCCTGGCTGTTGGAGGTGAAGGTGTGTCCAGAAGTAAAGGAATGTGAATCAGAGTGGAACACCAATAGCATGTGTCCCAGGCCTACAGTGTATTTGATTGTCTTTAATACTTAGTAGAAAGTGGATTTTGATCATTTTCTAATCACTTTCAAGTCTAATTTTGTAATTTTTTAATTGTAATTTTGACCACTGATCAAATAAATGATGAAGATAGTTTGGCAGACTCCTCATAGCCAGACAATAAGCAGGGACCCTTTGTAACGGATGGCATTTGTCTGCCCTCTTACCTGCATATATACTATATGTCCACATATTAAGCCATTTCACACCTAATTGGCTGTGCCTAGACAATTTAAAACTTACATCCTGTCAAAAATGGTTAGTAAGATCACTAATGACTAAGAAGTATACTTTTTTGTTTCTGCCCATGGTGAAATATCTTCCAGAAAAATCTTCATAACTTTTTACTCTAACTAAAAGATGGCATCATTAAAACTCAGTAATGATGAAGTAAATTGAGCATGTGAATCGTGTTTATATTTTCAAGACTAATTTCTAATTTAAGGTAAAACGATGTACTTTTCTCTACGTTAGTGTTTGTAAATAAAGATGACTAATGTGCATGCTTGAAACTTTCAAAGCTCACACTGGTTTGTGTTTGGCATGTTATGTGTGAAACCCACAGTGAAGTTCATATCCTCATTTGGGTGATGATATTTCCAAGCAGAGAAGTAGGCCAAGTGTTGACTTACAAGCAAAGCTATACTCTCCTAAGGCTGAGAAAGCCATCCTACTAGGGACAGAGATAGCGGTCTGCCTTTGTGTTATTTCATATTTTTCAATAAGTTCCCCTTTGGTGGTTATAAAAGGATATATGCTAAATTATTTGGGCTTTACCAACATACACATCATTTCTCTGAAGCAGGACTGTCAAAAAAAAATCGTACAAAAAGACTAAAATAAAAATGATTTAAATGTAAAAGCTAGTGACATTTATTGAAAGGATTTCTTTCTATTTCATAGTTCAATCTGTTAAATAATTATGTCTGGCAAACACATGGAACCTATGTTTTCATTTAAAACAGTACTGTACATATTCTTAGTAATGTGGAGGATTAATTTTTTTTTAATTAAAGTTAACTATTGATAAACTTACAATAGCATTTAAGTCAGTTGACTCTAGAGAAAGCCTTTTCTATTTTCCTTGCTGAAACAAGATTGCTAATCAAGTTTCAGCAAAGTCTAGGAGTGGCTAGTCAGGAATTAGATGATTGACAGCAAATGCTGCTGCTGGGAGCCAATGGGAGAAGAGGAGGATGAGGGTGGGGCCAGTCTCCCCACCTCTGTTGCAGAAGAGTGCTTTGACCTTTATTTGCTTTAGACGTTGGAATTCAATGTTGGACTTTATTTGAAAAATTGATTCTATTGCCCTTCTTTTCAAGTCTGATAATAGTGATCTAGATTTTCTACGATATTGGCAATTTCTCCTAAATGCCACCAAGTAAGTTAGGTTTTACTTTCTGTCCAGATTCAGGGTAGAGCCTTGTCATACTGTGAAAATTATAAACATTTCTTCTGTTAGCTGAGTCTCTGTCATCTGTATGTTTGTGACCGTGATGTTAAACTTAAGAGAACTGAACAGATTTCTAAAGAGTATCTGCCTCCACCATTTCATTTTATAGATGAATCCCAAGTGGTTGTGACCCATCCCCAAGGTCACATTTGGTAGAAGCAAGGACAGGTTCCGGGGCAGGACTCTTCTTACCATTTCACTGAGCCTGTTCTTGTAGAGATCCTATTTTTATCAGTTTTGACTAGAGAACATTTGCTAGATATTAGGAAATATAGGTGGTGGACGGGAAAACACGAGAACAAATAACACCTATTCAGCAAATACTTAAGTACAGTACTGCTTACTGAAGCTCGGCTACATGTGCTTTATTAGAGGTTTGTTAATGCAAGAACGAAGATGTGTCCTGACCCGTAGGGCTAAAACAATGTGTTCAGTAGCATAGTGGACACTGTCTCCATCATGGCCATCAGAGATGCATTGTCCTTTATGTTGATAACACTACTCAGATTCCCTTGTGGGTAATTAACATTGCCACTGACCTTCCTCATTCTTCTCTCAACGCCTTCATTTTTTCCACTGTCCTAGTGGGGTCCCAGATCAAGGTCTCTGTCCACCCTAAAAGGTTGAAATTAAGTGCTAGGCCAGTTAAACTGTTACTTGGGACTTTGTATGTCAAGCAAGAGGATATAAATTTGGGAGAATTCAGAGTTCATGCAGTGCAGACCACTGACTAGGTTCTGGACTCTGGAACCAAGACATCTTGGATCCTATCACTTTAAAGCCTGGCTCTTTAACCTAGTATTGATTCTCATAACTCTCCCCCTTCAAATATGCCCCCCTTTTCTTAAGTTAAACAGAATTAGTTCATGTTCCTTGTCACCAGTTAATGCCCATGTCTACCTAAAAGATTCCACAATTCTTTCACAGATGTGACAACACCAATGACCAGAGAAGAGTAAGATCTCCTGAGGTTTAGGCTTTCCATCTCAAGCTCTGAGTCATTGTGCCAAGAAAAGATACCCCTAGCCCCCAACAGAGGCTTTCAGTTTTTTGCCACATTGCCGGGCTTGGTATTGGGAGACCTGTTACATAATAAAGATAATTCCTTTCTCTGCTTTATCTTCTCCCCATTTAGAGACGACTTCCTAAGATGCTGGCCAGGGCCTCTCAGGGCTGTGAAGCACTGTCATCCTGTCCCTAGTGCTCATTTGGAGCTGCTAAAGTACCATCGCGCTGGCCCTCTGCTGAGTGCTGTTGACCTTGTTCGCTGATTGCTTTTACTGATTCCCTTCTGTGATTGATGGAACCGACTGGACAGTAATGAAAACAGAGCTGATTCGCTTTATCTTAGCAGGATTAAAGCCTGAAAACAAATCTAATTTTCTTTTATGGGGAAGGGAAGTAGGAACAAAAGATTTTGATCAGTGTCTTAAAGTAACATGAAAGGAAGACTGGAGGGTTTAATATGGTAAAAGGAAACTTCGTAAAGGAAGGGAAGCTAACTGTTGGGGCCTAATGGAAGGAGTGGGGACTCTCTAATTTCCTTTTTGACAATAAATGTGTTCACATTCTAGGCATGGTATATACGCTGGCCCGCATTGCCTCTGGATACATTCATGATCTAAATCGGGGCGGGAGTGAGGACAAAAGGGAAATGTAAAATGATAAAATGTAAAGAGGTTAGACTGGAGCATTGGATGGTGTAATTTGAGAGCTTTACCTTTCTAGGGTGCCTCTCCAGGAAAAGGAGAAATGCAGCTTCTGGGTAAGTCAAGGAAAGTTTCGGTCCTTGTAAGTTGCTTTTCTGTCAGCAGTAATAATGTGAAGTGTTTACTGTTAAACGCTAGCATAGTACCAGGCAGTAGTGTTTATAATGCTTTTAAATTTAATTTAAATTTCAACCATTAATAATTGAAAGCCATTTACAGGTTAGACTGTGGTGGGCCCTATCACAACAGGATGAACTATTTAAAAATTTCCTGTTTATTCACTTTTTCATGTAGGGATGTATCGGTGATTCAGTCATAGGCAGAGCTAGGCTTCAGAAGTCAATGCCATATCATTCCACTCCTATAAACACAGTTTGTGTCAACGATTGATCATTAAGCCTCTGTTTCACACTGCAAAATGGAGATGTGTCAGTCAGAGGCCAAGCTGCTGCCAGCCTATATGATGCCTTGTGTAAATTGGAAAATGCCACCCTGTCCTTCCTCCTGGAAATACGTTGCCTCATGAGCTTGGTAAATGAGAGCCAAATGCAGGCCTCCATTTAAAAATACAAGCTACTTGGCTGTACATAGCGTCTCTGGTGAGAGTTCTTGAGTTCCCATAACGGAGACCAATTCTAAATATCTAAGACTAACAAAGAATCCCCTGCCAGGATAGTGGAAGACATAGATCCAGAGGAAAATGAAAACGTGGCAAGCTACCGTGCATCTGACATCAGCATCTTAGTTGACCAGTGTTCAATTCAGGAGCCAGCTGGTCCTCAATGCTGCTGTAATAAACTTGACCTCTTCCATGACATTGCTTGCTCAGAACTTGCCATCTCAGGGTGGTGTTTGATTGCCTGATTCCCATCTGACCAGAAGCTAGCTGGTGGAGAGGGAGCTTCTGTGCAAAAATGGCAGTGAGGTAGTATTCTGTGTCTCCTAGGAAAGTCACACACTAATTGACTTCTCTCCAAAGGGATACAGGGTGCTGTTAGGATGCTGTATAGGTTTGGAGAGGATTGGAGGCCATATAACAGAAACCATAAATGTCTCATAAGTTTTAGGTATTGATATATTCTGAAACTATTATCTAGACCTGGCTCCCTTAAAAGACTGCTCTGAAGATGGAGGTATAAGGTGTTAGAACTAAAGGCATTTCAGTGACAAGTTTTCTCACCCCACGTTTTGGTTCTTCATGTCTTTTTCTCTGCACATAGCCATGACAGCAGCAATAGAAAAAGAGGACCCTGTTGATTCCTTGAAGTTTCATCATTAAATATCCACAAAGTATTGTGTGAATTTATTATTCTCTTTATATAGTTTCTTTAGCCCACCCCAAACTGAGGATAAAAGACAGTGTTCTCCATAGAAAGAATTGTTCTCAGACTAATATTTATTCCACACACAGTGAAATGTCCTATGTTTTCTGTTTGTTTTAGTGCTTTCCATGTGTACAAATAGCAAAGTGGTCCTCACAATTGACAATACTGTCTGTAGGATGGGATGAGGCTCCGCCATCAGTCTCCCGTAGGACCCAGGGTCTTCTGTGTATCCCACCCCTGCTGTAGAATACCCCACTCCTAGGGCACAGGCCTCCAGGATGTGAGAGAGTGCGTTAGCCATTCTGCTTGTTGTTTCTTGCTCCTGACTCTACTGATGTTCCGATTAAATGAGATGTTTTCGTGCCCTTGACTTTCCACTGTGTATCCAATTTCTGGCTCAATGCATAGCTCAGTAGAATTTATCTTCAACATATTGTCATTGTGCATATTATGAAATCATTAATCTACTAGTGTATAGTTTTGGTGGCTTGATGTTGGTAACTGTTCTATGGTATTTTAAGCCCTGGTTGTTAGGACTGATTTCCCTGGTAGGGAAAGCCTGGATTACCTGTAAGTTCTGTGTGCGTGTGAGTAGGTTCTCGCAGTCTGGTGAGCAAGAAAGAAGCAAGTAGATGCATGTATACATTCCCAAAAATTATGAAAAAATAATTTTAAAGAAAGCCTACTATGGTGGAGAACACAAGGGTAAGGCATAGTCAGAGGAGCAATCAGGCTTCTCAGAGGAACAAAGAAATCCTGATTGAAAGATTGACAGGAAACCTGTCAAATTAAGGTTGGGCACACAGGAACTGGAGAAGCAGAACAAACAGAATGTGTAAGTGGTGCATATGTTTTAGGAAGGCTCAGGGTTATATGGTTGCAAGTATCATAACTGCTTGGTATTTTAATGTTCTTTGCTTACACAGTCTTTTCTCTCAAGCAGCTAGGCTCTTTTCCCAACTAAGCCTAATGCGGGATATCTCATTTCTACATCTGCTGCTATGGCTACTCCAAAAAGAAGGTGTGGATGGTGTTTTCTCTACACCCTGCAACTGAATTCATGATGCGACTTCATTGTAAAGAGCTGGATTACAGAAGGACGAGTGGATAGCTGGATGGTACATGACGAGTCAGACTGTCCTGGCCAGCAAATAGCCTGGATGGAGGTCTGGAGGTAGGATTACCGTCGGCATGCTGTAGAACTGTGTAGTAGTAAGGGGATGCACCACTCCCTGTGGCTAGATAGCAGATTTTAACTTGAAGCGTGACACAGTTTATTGTTCTAATCATCAGGATTCAGTAGAAAGTCATGTCTTTTATTGAGGAAAAATATACTTTCCAGAGTAAAGAATGCTGGATGGGAGGCAGATAGCTGCTGATAATTACTAACTGTATATCACGTGTGACCACCATAGCAGACATTTTCTCACTTAATTCTAAGTACTATTATTGTCCCTGTTTTGAAGATGAGGAAACAAATGAGCTAAATGACTTCTTTCAGGTCACACAGCTGGTAAGTGGTGGCACTGGTGTGCAGACCCTGGCTATCTTGACGCCTGTGCTAACTAATTCCAGTGCCGGGTGAAAATGTTTTGTCAGTCCTAGCTGGGAAGGGCCCTGATGACCAGCTGCCTCAGCCTGGAGAAGAAAGTATTGCCATCGTTCTTTCATAGTGTTTTGTGTACTTCCACTTGTGGTTGGAGAACCAAAGAACTGAGCCTTCCATCTGGGCAGTGACAGATGTCTGTCATTAAGGCGTTAGAAACGAGGGAGGAAAAACAACAGAAATGAAGCTACATTTTCTCCAACAACTGCCTTTCCCTACCTAGAGCACCTTCGCTCAAGGCTAAAACCTAAGTGGGCCTGAACTACCTGTAGCCATGGAGACTGCTCCCCTCATTACGGGGTATATACCTATAACTTTCTACAGCTTGGTGCCCAACAGTCAAGTTGGGTAGAACAGGCACAGCTCTTGTTTTCCACCCATCTTGGTCTTTCTTTCCAAAAAAGTGACTCTGGGGTGGATGTTGCCCCAGGGAGAAAAATGAGTGCAGGACCATCAGCAGGATGAGAAGCCAGGGGTGGATGTCAGGTGTACTGGGTGGAGGCCCCAGGGAGAAGGATTAGTGCAGGACCATCAGCAGGATGAGAAGAAGCCTTTGTGGTTCCACTTGTCTCACTTGGAATCACTGCAAAGCTCCATTTCAACGCAAACAAACCACTAGCCAAAGGCAGATTTTGGTTTTCTAAAATTAAAACCTGAAAAAAAAAATACCCCTAGGACTAGGTTCTCCATCCTGATATGAACATGATAGAAGAACAAGATTAGACATTCTGAGCTCCAGCTTTCACTGTGGATTTGAAGACTGGAAGAGCAGTAGTGTCCAGGCACCCAGTCTCTTCCATTGTGGATGCCTGAGTTGGAGATCCAGGTTAGAACTTCTGCTCCAGATGTGCTCCTGTGTTTCTTGCCTCTGGACTTTTCTTCCTCATACAGATCCCATGGGCAGACACCCTTTCCTCTTCTTCCTCAGTTTACATATTGCTCTCACTTTCTTTCACCCGTCCTCTCTTGGAACCTCTTTTTGCACCCTCAGTTTGGGCTTAGTGCCCCCTCTAGTTTTGTATTATATTCACTATCTTTATCCTTTATCTTATTCCTTGGGCTTATTCAAGTAAAATTGTCAGCTTTGCAAAGACGTTTCTTTCTTCATAAAAAATCTACAGCCGTCATGGATATGAGCTGTCCTCATCCAGCATTGTCACCCCTAGGCCAAGTCATGTTCTTAATAAATTAAGATGGGCAAAAAACTCCAATAAGAAGTAAGAAGACATGCTTCTGTGGTAGCTTTGGAAGTGAGAACTATTTCTATTAGGTCATTGCTGAAACACAGGAACCAAAATTCCACCCCACAATCCAGCCATCCCAGGAAAGGGTAAATAGAAGGACAAAGCTGGACCTGAATCTCATTGATGACTTCCAGTTCCAAAGCAGGTTGTTGATTCGACCTGCTTTAATTGGTTTGGCTGCTAAATAGCGGGGAATATCACATTCATGGAACTTCGAGGGGCCTACTATTCTTACTGAGTCAACATGAATGCAGCTCATCATGAGAGACTTTGGGCAGTTGTACTAGCTTGACATTTTCCTGGAATCAACAAGGAGTACGTACTCCCATGTGGCAAGCTACTGGATTTCCTCCCCCATATAGTGAGTTATAAACATACTTTCCTCATTGACGTTTATTAGAAAGTAACACAAAGCAGATTGCTGGGTTTGGGTTTGTACTCTGTGGACGTTTTCTCTCAGGCATATCGGATGTTCTCCTTGTGCCAGGATGATGGCATCCTTGCAGGTTAAGCTCTCAAATCCTGCTCTAGCCTTTTAATAATTTCATTGACTTAACCTTTATATAGATGAAGTGCTTTGCCCTCTGTGCTGGTTCAGTGAATGCTTCAGGTTACAGTTCGGTCTGGGATCTGTCAGGGGACAACACAAGAGGTCTGACTTGAACACCAGCACTGGTTCACACAGGGACAGGCTCCAAGTGCTCCTGTGTTTGATTACACCATCCTCCATCTCTCTGTCTGGGTCCTTTCTTCTCTTTTTGGCCATCTGTCAATAGATGTGAATCACCTATGCTGTCAACAGGTCAGGGTTATGTTTTCATTGTAAGACAAGAGCAGGTTATAGAAGAGTGTCTAGTTTAAATTATCCTGTGTTTTCCCCAGGGCTAAGTAGTAGTTTGTGACCAACTGCTCCCATCGTTCGTGTACTTGTGACAAAGAAATTGAATTAAATAGTGTGTGTGTGTGTGTGTGTGTGTGTGTGTGTGTGTGTGTGAAAATTACATGAAATTCAATTTCAGTATCTATAAATAAAAGTTAAATGGAGCACAGCCATAAGGATTTATCAACCTTTTGTCCATGGCACCTTTCAATCAACAGAGGTATTTGTCACAGAAACTTTCCAACATGCAAAGTCTAAACTATTTCCTAGCCAGCTCTTTACAGAGAAAGTCTGATGCCCCTGGCTTAGAATAATGAAAGTCTATTTTCAGATAAGGCTTTTAGTGCAGATTTTCATCACACGAACTGGTATGTTAGACTCCAAGTATTACCATAACAGCACCGCACTCTGGGGGACTCAAAACAACAGAATTCCTTGCTTCCCAGTTGAGTCTGGGAAGTCTGAAAGCAAGGTGAGCCGTGCTCCTTCTGAAACCTATGTGGTAGCTTTTTCTAGCTCCCCATGGTGACTGGGTGATCCTCAGCACTCTGGGTTTCAGCTGTGTGATCCCAGCCTAGTCTTCATCCTCATGTGGCATTCACCCTTTATGTCTCTGTGTTGGCCTGGCCATCTTCTTACAAAGACACTAGTCACATCGATCGGGGGTCTACTCCAGTATGATTCATCTTCAATAATTACATCTGCAATGGCCCCATTTCCTAGTAAAATCACAAAATGTCCTGGGGTTAGCAACCAACATACTTATTTTTGGGGTGAGGGGGAAGGGAAGGAAATAAAGCTTGTGACAACTAAGAATCTGGATCCCCAAAAGGCTCATCTAAAGTTACAGAGAAACTTAGTGGCAGAAGCCAGACTAGAACCTGGGACCCTTGAGTCTGTAAGTGGTGGACGACTAGATTCCACTACAGCACATGAGTGCTAAGTGAGTTCATCTCCCATACCTAATGTACACTTACCTTTACCTAACGCTTTTCAGGACATGGCTGTTTAGGCGGTAATAATGAAAACCACTATTTAAAGTTACAGGCTGTAATTGGCTGAAGTCCCCAGCATTGTAATTTTTACTCAGTAATAGTAGGAAAGACTGATGTGGTGAGGTTTCTTTCTTCTTACCCCGATTTCAGTTGTCAGCAAACACTCTAGAAAACAGAATCGAATGTTCTCAACCTATCCTATTTGTCAGCAACTGTCAAGGGTTACACTCTTCTTTCCAATGACATCCATATGAAGGAAGATTACGGACAAAGATCAGCCGTGGAAAGAATAACTCATTTAAGTACTTTAAGAAGTCATTTGTCTGCTAGCTGAACAACTCTTTTTCTTAATAGCTATCACTTCTATTAGCTGTAGGAAGCTTAAAGTTAATTCTTTTCAAGGTTACTCTAAAAAGGTGAGTTTCCACCTCCATTAGATCTGTTAATGACTGTTTTCAAAAAGATAGCTTCTCAGTGTTCAGATATATTAAAATATGAAGTATGAAAAAGGAATTCCTTTAGAACTATAGGTTCTAAACATGGTTAATAAAGAGAGATATTGGTGTTATGCCAAGACAGGGAGAGAGAGGGGGAGGGGAGAATATTTAATCAGGTATTATTTATTGACAAACACCATAAACTATTCCCCACAGTATTTTTCAAGTGGTTCTACATGCTGATATTATAGGGAAGCCTGGGTGGTTGGGACTCAGAAAGCCACCAGTATGATTTAGCAATGTTGTTCTCTTGGGCTGCATCCAGGCTTTCTGGTTTAATGCTTTGGAAGATGCTCCTGCTTTCATCTGCCAGCATCCAGGCAGCTGGGCGTGTGGCTGAGAAACCCTGGCGACAGACACCCCTTAATGAGCCTCCGGCAGTGAGACTCAGCCACCCAAACCCTAAAGTAATCATGAGATAAATGATTGTGCTTTGAGAGGAAAAGCTGACAATGGTATTGTTACTACACAGAAGATTCCACATTTGCTGGCTGTGAGGTAATGAATTGTCCCCATGGATGCCTTTGAAGTAGATGGAAGTGAGGGAAAAGTGCCCCATTTGACTGACAGAAAAACTGAGACAGGGGCAGCTAACTTGCATGTGGTTACCCAGGGAATAGTTGGCTGAGACGCCAGGATTCTTGACTCCAAATTCATTGCTGTAACCACCAGACTGAAACCAGCCGCCAAAGGCTATAATTTGGTCTTGAAGCTGTGGCCATAGTTTAGAACCACAATAGTGAGAGAAACACACTTTAAGGAGGACCTTGAAAATCTCTCAAGAGAATTATGCCTCTTTATCGGTGTTGATTATGCAACAATTGGAATAAATAAAGGTTCTGTCCCTACCACATTTTGTGGGTTTGGGTTAGGCTGTGTCACTCTGAGGAAACTAGGAAGGTTTGCCTCACCATTCAGCCCCAGTTTTTAGAAGAATTATGTTGAGTGTATGATGCATGAATCAATGTGTTAGCATTATGCTTTAAAGCTGGCAGAAGTATATGGGGTTTGGTGGATATAGGAAGTTGGGCTAGTGAGGGAGAATTGGAGGCTTGGAAGCTGGAAAATCATATTTCCTGGGGCCACTTGGGTAATTTGAATCGGACCTGGGAGAGACTATCTGCAGGAGTCTAAACAGACTAGGCCTTGCATAAAGACACACCTCTGGTGTCTTAGGAAGCAAAAGTGTGTACAGAGAATGACAGAAGTAGAATTCTGTGGTGAGTACCAGGCTAAAGTTTTGGAAAGAAAACTTCAGACATCATAGGAATTGGATATATGTCTTGGGGTTCAAGGCTCAAAAAAAAAATAGGTATTGTCAATATTCTATCTTGGAAAGAGTAAACTGAAGCAGAGCCACTGGGTAATAACCATTATCATTATATCAACAATTACACTCTGTGAGTGCCCTGTGAGCTGAGTGGAATAGTATTCCCTTTTATTCCTGCTTCCAACCCTATCATGTAGGTTTAAAGTTTTATAATTTATTATGTGGAAAATGTGCCTCAGAGAGGTTGACAGACATGGATAATGTCATAGTGAGGCATGAGATGGAGAAAGGATTTGAATCTGGAACTCCAGTTCCATTGCCCAAGCATTCTGCTCACTTATACCACACTATGGACACATCAAGAGCTGAGTTCCCAGGGGTAAAGGAAGTAGATAGATATCAGACCTATTGTTCAAAGCTGGCAGATACTTCTGTGAAATCAACTTTTCAATTTTAATTGTAAAGACAGCCCCTTCATTGTATAATTTCACAAGAACACACTTCACTAGGTATCGCCAACAGTCATTCTTTAATAAATACCAAACTCACCAACACCTATGTCCTGTCTAATAAAATTATCAACTCCTTAATATTATATAGTACCCAACCTTTGTGTAAATTTTTACAGTTGAGCAGAGATCTTTCATCTTACCTATTGATGTTGCTTTCCAAACAGTTATATTGCCTTCTAAATATTTATGTTCATATTTATGTACTGCTCCCAACCTTGGTTAGAGAAGTTTCTTTATTGTACTGGGTAGTGCTTAAGGAAGAGACTCATTACTGTTTGAAGTGCTGAGAATAAGCCGCTTGTAAGTACTCAGCTGTAAGATGTGACACTGACAAAGAGATAAATGGCAGACAGACAGACACACAGCAAGTCTCAGGCAACATCAAGGGAAAAGGGATGGAAAGAATGTACCAGCTGGTGGATGGAGAGGAACCTTGTGAAATACTGTCTTCTGGTCATGACAGGACTGTTACACGCTTGAATGTGTAGCAGCTGTGCTTACCTGCACACTGTCAAGCCAATTAAACATTCCAGCGTAGGGTGGAGCCAGTTTTCTGATGCCTCACCCTAACTGAGGAGCTATTGGCAGTTGATAGCTGCTGTGGGAGGAGGGGATTCACTTTTCTTTAGGGGTGTGGCCACTTCTAGGTTCCTCATTCTCCTGTAGATGAACTGATACTTATACACATATGGGGCTGTGTGTGGTGGCACACGCCTTTAATTCCAGCACTGGGAGGCAGAGGCAGGCAGCTCTCCCAGTTCGAGGCCAGCCTGGTCTACAGAGTGAGTTCCAGGACAGCCAGGGCTACCCAGAGAAACCCTGTCTTGAAAAAACAAAACAAAATAACAAAAAACTCAACACATATGGGAAGCGCTAACTGGATTCGTTGGGAAGGAGCTGTGGTGGAAAGGCCAGGGATGCTGGTGATCGAGGGGAGTTGGATGTGACTAAGATCTATTATATACACAGGAAATTTTGAAGAAAATATTTTCAAAAAGAAAACATATTTTATCTTAATGTAGTTAGGTAATATGCTTTTGCTCTGCTGAGTTACACTTTCAGTTTTTTATTCAAGAAATTTTCTCAAATCATGGTCGACAAAACATTTCCTAACAGTCCCTCCTGGATAAAGCAACAACCTTCTTTGCCTTTGCACAGTGAAGTCTGGAGCATACAGTCCATAGAGGAACTGAGTTTTCTGTAGGTGTGATGGTTGATGTTGATTTAGAATCGCCATGGAAGCAGTTTCAGAGCATGTTTGTGAGAAATTATCTAGATGAGGTTAGTTGATGTGGGTGGTACCATTCCGCAGTGTGGGGGTCTGGACTGGATGAAAAGGAGAAAACCAGCTGAGTACAGGCCTCCGTCCTTCTCTGCTTCCTGAGGCAGGTGTGAAATGACCCGCTCTCCTGCTGCTCTCACCAGACTGGGCTGCCATGATGCCCTCTACTCTGGAACTGCAAGGCACAGTAAACCCTTCCTCCAGTCACTTCCCTTAGGTGGTCTGTCCCAGCAGCTATGAGAAACAACCAACACAGTATGCTGGGAAGTAGGATTTTAGTCACCCAAATAGTGTTTATTCAATAATCTGTTCTATTCCCAGTGACGTGCAATGCAACTATCATCTCTAATAGAAACGACAACTATTTTACGAGGCTCACTTGCCCTCCTGCTCATTTGATCCCCTTGGACAAACTCCTTTCTTTATCAGAATAGCACCCTGATTTTTCAAGTATAGCCAAGCTTTATAATTGGTAAGAGACAGCTCCTCTCTTTATTCTTTTGCCAGTAATACCTTAGCCTCATTGACTATTTGTTTTTTCATATGAACTTGAAAATCAGTCTGTTAGATCCATGAAACAATTTGTTAAAATTTTGACTGAAATTGCATTGAGTGTAATTAAGAATTGTGTACAAATGTGTGGGGGTGGGGTATATTTTAATGATATGCAACTTTTCCAGTCAGCAATACAGTATTCCATTCATTTTTCATGTACAGGTATCTTAATAAAACTTGATGGATCTCCCAGAGATTTTGCCTGCCGTTAGAGTAATGTGTGGTAAAGAATAGTGGTGGAAAGATAAGGAGCTAGCTCTACTTCCTGGACTACTAACTGCAAACTCCTGTAGTTCTCCATGCCTGTTTCTTCATCTGTAGAAGATACAGTTGTGGTCTCCATTTCAGGCTCTTATAAACAGTGAGTGGATTGAGACACAGAAGGGGTATGAAGACATTCTCTTAAGTAGCAAGAGCCATGCAAAACTTTCATTCCAATATTATTTATTCCCAACTTTCTTTCTTTTGTTATTCTATTCAAATAAAGTAGGGTTTTTGGATTTCCATTTTCATTTCTATATTTATTCATGCAATTGATTGTTGCATATTGGTTCCAAACCTAATTATATGGTGGTTAGATTCTATTTGTTTGAAATTTCTTTGGAATTGCTCCATTTGGTCAAATTTCATAAATATTCCATGATTTATTCAGCAGTATATCCTTACATTATTGGATATAGATTTCTAGATATGTTTATTATATCAAACTTATAAATTGTTTGGTCAAGTCTTATATGTTACCATATTTAAAATGTGTGGATTTTACTAGATCAGTGGGTGAAACTGAGATAGTAATGTAAAAGTATCACTAAACAATTTAAAAGTTTTTAAATGCATGTTGAAAATTTTATATATAATAACAACATGGTTTTCTAAAATAGAGTGTGGAGTTGCTTTACATTTTACTAGAATTAAATCAAGTCCTTATGGTCATAATGATACTTATAATTTTTTTTCACTCAAAAATAATGAAGTTGTTGAACAGTAAAATGGCTGAATTTTTCTTTTAAAGTATCCTTGGCACGTTAAGGGCTAAGAGGTGTGTTGAAATGTCCCACTGTAAGAAAGGATGGGTCAATTTCTTTCTATGATTTATCAACTTCTGATCTATATGATTTGAAGCAATTCTAGAACTATTAGATCTTCATGGGGAGTAGAGACTTTTTTCAGTAGGTTGAGACTCTATGTATCTTTTTTTCATGACTCAAAGTCTGTCTTATCTGCTAGTATTATAGCTTTCTCAATTCTATTTTTATTAGTTTTTGATGAATAGCTTTCTCCTGTCCTCTCATTTTCAACTATCCACGTCTTTTCATATGTTTTGGGTATACTGCCTGATGTTTCTGAGTGTGTGTGTGTGTGTGTGTGTGTGTGTGTGTGTGTGTGTGTGTGTGTACCTGTGTGTCTGTGCACACATACGTGCCATGTGTAGCCAAAGGCTGGTATCAGATGTCTTCCTCAATCTTTTGCACTTTGCACTTTAACACATGGCCTCTCAGTGACCCTGGAGCTCACTGATCTGCCAGACCGATACAAGCAAACCCGAGGACCCTCTCTTTTCTACCTCCCAGTCCTGGGATTACAGATGCATGCTGGGATGCTCCACTTTCATGTGGGTGCTAGGGATCAAACCACAGTCTTCACACTTGGGTGACAAGCACTTCACCAGCTAAGCCATCTCTAGAACTCCGATACTCTTATTTTTATGACAGATTTAATACAATTGCACTTGCTATGGTTTTAAAACATAATTTGGCTTCTTAAAAAAATCATCATCTGGCTTTGTCTCTTTTTTTCAGTTTTATTTTCTATGCTGTCTCTGCTAGCCTTTGTGGGGTGATGAGATTCTTTTAAAGTTTTCTAAGAGGTTTATTTTAGTTGTTTTTGACTCTGTGCATATGTATGTATGTGTCTGTGTGTGGGTGTCTGCACATGAGTGTGTGCGCCTGTGGAATCCAAAGGAGGGTTTCATCTGGAGGAGCTAGGGTAACTGGTGATGGTGAGCCTTCTAACACGGGTCCTTGGAAGCAAGCTCGGCCCTCTACAACAGCAGTGCACGCTCTTACTCTCTGAGCTGCCTCTCCAGGCTGCTCTGTTAATTTCTTATTTCATCTTTTCTCTCTTGAAATTATTTACTTACTTCTGTGTTAGCGACGACTTTTCAAATTTTGCGAGTAAATCTAGCAAAATTAGCAATCAATCCTTTATCTCTGTGAGAGAATATTCAGATCCTTATTAATGTACTTTTAATTCTGATCACCTTCTCTGCCATCGTGAATGTTTCTATCTTTTTTTTCTTTTTGACATCAAATGAAAATTTGTTATTTGGAGGTTCCATAGTTATGAGTGCTTCATGCTCTTTCAGAGGACCAGAGTTTGGTTCACAACATCCACAACAGATTGCTTACAACAGCTTGTAATTCCAATTCCAGGGGGATCTGATGCCCTCTCCTGGCATCCTCAGGCACCTACACTCATGTGGTACACACACACACACACACACACACACACACACACACACACTCACCTTTTAAAAGGAAATTATTATTATTATTATTATTATTATTATTATTATTATTACTATTACTATTATTTTTCAAACAGCCATGTGTAGGCTTAGCTCCATTTAAAAAAAAACATTTCTTTTTCCTTTCTTCCTAAAAATCACACTTTGGAGGTTTCTTCAGTAAAGATCTTTTAGTGATGATCTCAAATTTGTTTGCCAAAAATGTCTCCTACGCCTTTGTTCTTGAAGTACAATTATGGTGAGGGTGTAAGTTGGCAGTTACTTTATGTCAGAACTTTGAAAATATTATTTCAGCGCTGCTTTTTGGCTTCCCTTACTGCTGTGGTGAGTCTCTACCTATAATTTGTGGATCATTTTCTTTCCTGTTGCTTTAACAATCTTCCCTTTTGATTTTGCTGTAGAATTTTAAATTCTACTGTTTCACCAAAATGTATCCAGGAATGGGTTTATTTTATAAAAGTCTTCTTAGTATATAGCATACTTCTTGTGTCTCTAAGTTCATGTTTCCTCGGTTCTGGAAAATTTGAGGCCTTCAATTCAGAAGTTGGCTTTCTCCATATTCTTGTCTTCTGGGGGGCTTGCATGGCAAATATTACATCTGCCAAGGCTTTCAGTGAAGTTACTGCATTGTCATAAGTCATTCAAGACAGCCGTGATAATGCAACTGAACACAGCCACAGGGCTTCTGATCAACTGAATGGTGTCTCTGTGCAAATTAGAAAAGAAAATGAACCCTCTTTAATTAGAAGTCACAGCTTATGGACTATGGATCAGGTTGGGGTTTAGTCCCCTGTGGGTTTCTTTTTTTATCACAATCAGCACAATTAGTTTTGATTCTTTGGGTGGTAAGGTCTGTAGTGGCTGTGAGGCCTGGGACACTGAGTTAGAGTCAAAGGCATGGGGTGGGGTGAGGCCCTGGACACTGAGTTAGAGTCAAAGGCATGGGGGGGGGGAGGGCGCGGTGAGGCCCTGGGCACTGAGTTGGAGTCAAAGGCACAGGGTGGGGGGTGGTTGGAGAGGACAACAGTGCACAAACGCAGGAAATCTTCCTGTGATGCATTCAAGGAGGACCTCCTGGTCATGGCTTGGTTGATGGTCTCTTCCATGACACCTGTGTACAGACGTGTCACCCATTAGCCCCCTTCTAATACTGAGACAAGTTACAGATGTTGTCTTCTGGCAATTGCAAGGCTCCTGTGCATGGGTTTAGTTTTGCATCTTTATTTCCTTAGTGAGAGGATCACATAGAAAAACAAAATAATTGGTTATTTGGTAGAGCCAAGTTGACAGAGGCCTCACTGTGTGATCTAGGCCTACTTGGAACTCACTTATTTAGCCCAGGCTGCCTGTCCTGTCTTCACTTCCCAAATACTGGGAGTACAATTATGCGCCATAACCAGCATTAATTGGTCCTTTTTGTTCACCTATGTGATTTCAAATTTGTTTCAGTAAAAACATTTAAAATGTGTTTTAGAGGAGGTGATTAGCATTTCTCCATCATATAAAATGTATAGACCAAGCATTCTCAGTCCTCCAAGTGTTTTCTTGGAGACCGATCAGATGCAGGGAAGAGCAGCATTGAAATTTATACTCATCCAGTTTTGACTGGGCACTCACTCTGTGCCTGGATGGGCCACTAAAGACTACTCTTCACAGATAATACAGGGACACTGACAGGGACATCCCTGGGCCCTGAAGCCAGGAGAGTTGCAGGCCCTTCAACAGCACATGCCATCCTTTGATTTCACTTGGGATCCATCAGCCTAAGTAACCTAATTGAGTGTCATAAGTGATTTGGGAGACTCATTTCCTTCCGTGGAAATCATTAAAGATAGCCAGGGCATGCTTGAAGCAGCGCTTTCTCGAATGGAATCCCTTGGATCTGTTCAGGAGGAAGAAAGGGCCTGTCAGCAGGTGCCTGCTCAATCCTGCTGGCCCATAGCCTGCCCAGACCTGCCCTCTCTACAAAGGCCTCAGTAGCTCCTCAGGCCTCCCCACTGGGTATCTTTCAGAGTACACAAAAAGGGCATATTGCCATTCCTAATGGAAGCAGCCACCCTGGGCAAATGGCCGGCCGTCGGCATCGTATTGGTCATCACCCCAATTAGTGAGACACACTCCATGCCACTGAAGAATTTGTAGCAGGAAACTCCTTTGTGAGTGGCTCAACTTCTCACCTCTGTGAAAAACCTAGATACTGTGGCTTCTTTTTCCTAATTAAATCCTTACCTTGGAGCCGTTTCCACCCAGCTGAGAAAGCCCACTGAAGAATTTGCAATTCCCTCTGTTGCTTCAGCAGCAAGCTGTGAAACTGGGAGCAGCCACTGTGCTGGGAAAACCTTTGGAGCCATACGGTGGCTGTTCATCCCTTCATTTAATCCACAGAACAAAATGTGAAAGAGTGGCATGAACTCCAGATAAAGGCACTGGAGTCCAGGGTCACAAATGGGGCGCAGTCCGAGACTTGGTTCTTTGACAGCCACTTCTTTACCTTATTCTTCACCACACATCTACAGTGGAACTACCATGCATACTGAAACACATACCCTGAAAGCCGAAGTCCTAGTTTAGAAACACCGTCACATCCCTGAGATAGCCTTCAGTCTCCCAATGGCCTGTCTAAAACAATCGAAGAAAGAATTCCTGTGTCATTGGTGACTTGAGAGCATTCTCCCTGTCCACTGTGTGGTTTAACCATCTCACTGCTCCTAAGTTCTTCAATGAGTCCAACTTAAATTTTCTTACTGTTCAAATTTCTAGTCTCTATGGAATAAATAGCAGGGGTTCATATTATAAAGGCCTTTCAGACAGTATTTCCTTAGGGGTATATAGTATATGATTTATACTATAGACAGAATAGTTTCAGTCACAGCTGCAACTTAGTTTACGAGTTGGCTGAACATATAAATAAGCCTCTCTTATGTTTTAAATATATAGTTTATGTCACATATATATGTAACGTGTACTCTCTGCAGTTGGACCATCTCCTCCAACTGCCAGAAAGGGCAAAGCTCACGTGGCAAGTGCCCGATTGAGGCTTCTTCCTCCGTCCTCTGCTACAGACAGGATTCACAGGTTATCTTGGCAGGTTCATCTTGAATCACTGTCTAAACACAACTGATTCTGACTCAGGGACCATTTTCCAAACAGGGATCCTGAGTTTCAGTGGAAGAATCCTGCTTTTATGTTACTGGGTCCTAACCTACTTCTGACAACTAAAGAAATAAACATAATTTGTCACGAAAACTTCTTCACTACAAAAGGAGTAAGGGCCAAGGGACATGCATGGATCTGCATAGTCAGAACAAGTGGGCAGGACAGGGAAAAGACGGCTGTGTTCTGGGTACCAAGGCCTAGGAGAAGGAACTTAGCAAAGGCAGAGATGACCAAGCAAGGGAGCCCAACCAGGCACTGAGGGAAAGATATACAGACCACAGTAGATGGGGAATTGGTGGGTTTGGTCACTGAAGGCCATGAACTGAGACTGGGGGGATCAGGCACCATTGACATCCACAGCAAGATGGATTCAAGGTAGAGCTTAGAATGGAGGGGGAAGGGGTCTTGGCATCACTCTTTCCTAGAGCCAGAACTCGTCTCTGACAGTGGACTGGCATGAAGATGGAGATGGAGAGAAGTGGACAGAGCTAGAGCTTCCCTATATGACAGTTGTCCCTACTGCACGAGTCCACTAGAGTCTGCTTTGGGAATCTGGCCTAAAGGTTCTGCTGAATAGTTACTGGCTGTTGCCAGTTCAGCCTCCACTTTGCACTATTACAGCAATAGTTGTATCTCTAGTCCTTTGTTTTAGACTTTGTGATCTCTAAATCACCCCAGTTGATAGGGCAACTTTATAGTCAAGATGTACTTGACCAAAAGGAAATTGAATAAGGATTTGAAGCCGCACACAGCTCGGCATGTGGTGAAAAGCATGGACACCTGACTTCAGATGTGACAGAGTGGGCTGACTGCAAAGGACACCTGATACCTGCTGTGACTAAGTGGCTTGGCTGTAAAGGGTCAAGGAGGTGATGACTTTGCTCGTAGCTTTTCTGATGGTGGTAGTGTAACTGACATGGACATGTGTCAGACCATTTCAGGTTGTGGTGCTGGGGAAACGGTCCAGTCGTTAAGAGTGCTTATTGCTCTTCCTGAGGACCTGAGGTCTGGTGCTAGCAGCTGTATCTTGTGGCTTATAACCACCTGGAACTCCAGCTCCAGGGGATCTGATCCCCCTTCTGGCCTCTGTGAACACACACACACACACATACACACATACACACACCCAAATTTAAAAATAGAACATATTCAGATTATAAATTAAAATACTTGCACTCGATTATATCTAGTGTAATTCAGTAAAGAAATAAAATAACTGATAGTACAAAATGCTAATGAATGTAAATTAAAAACTAGGTGCAGTCATTGGGTAACTACAAGTCAGTGAGAATGGGAGTATGTGGGTACTAGATTCCTCTTTATTCACCCTGTGAACAATGCTGTGTTGATCCCCTCTTCCATCACTGCTGGGACCAGATCCTGGGATGAAACTTTTCAAACTTACCACCCTTACTATCAGGCACCCTTAGTTCCTGGTGCTGAACCCCCATGAAAAGGAAAAGGCTGCCTGCAAAGTCCCATGGCAACAGACTGGGTTATCAATCATTCTGTGCTAACCAGCTGGTCTGGAGAGCAGACTCTTTGTCTGACCATGGCAGGGGTGGTGCCTCATAAATGCCCATGGTCTGGTGAACACTGTGTGTATTGCCACATCACATGGTGCTCTCGATGCCCCAGTCACAAGGCCTGGGTTGGCACAAAAGGTTTTCACCAAGGTTGAGTCCTTAGGAATGTGTTGCTTTTCTGCCTCAGCTCCTGATTATACCAGAGGGAAGACAATGCTTTCTAATCAAGAGCGTAAAAGCCCCAGATCTTTCCAAAGTTCAGGTCTCCTGCCTTGACCTGGAAACTTGACCTGGCTGAGCTCTTCAGATTACTGTTGGATTGAAAGATTAGAGACCTGTGTCTCCTGTCCGTATGAACTGTCCCTAGTGATTCTGGCAACAGGGCTGCTTGCCTAGTTGCCATTATTGCCGTAAGTCTCAAACCCTGAGCATAGGATTCTGTTATGAATACAGGGTTCCTTCCTGGTCTACACTCTCAGGATTGCTCTGCGAAGGATATAACTTCCTGTTCTCTAGTCAGCTTCTAGCTGAATGTGAATGTTTACAACTTTCTTCAAATCTTCCACCCAATCATATTCTCTCATTTTGGGCAAACAGCCCAGCTCCCAACTACATAGAGAAACAAACACCATTAAGTATAATTTCTCTCCTAGAGACAAATGTATCCCTGTCATTTCCCAGTACTCCTTCATTCCTTCTCATTTCAGAAGAAAAGAGTGGGTGGTTGTTAGACAGTGGTTAAGAGCAGGGTGGCTTGGGTTTCTGCCTTGCTCCAACACTAGCTAGCGTGCTAACCTTGGGAGCATCAGCTAATGTCTCAATTTACTCATTGGGACGTAGGTGATAACAGTATTGATTTCATAGACCACAGAAGAAACAAATGAGGAAAATGGGAATCTTTAATGCAGTACCTGGTGGGTAAACATGTACTCTGTATGTACAGGATGATTTCCATGCTTCCTTCCCAGGGCAAACTCGACCAGTCTGTCCCCTGAGTCTGTGTCTCTTCCCACTGCAGTCCCCATTACAGGAGACACTCCTCTCCCACCTCCCCTTCAATTCTAGGATCAAATGCCACATTTAGCAGATTTCCCCTGTTAAAAATCTCACCTCTGTGGATCTTGATAACTTGCAAGTATAATTTGCTAAATATATAAATTTTAGAAAAGTCAAATTTCCTCTCCTTTTTTCTCCAAAGAGACTACTTCCTGTGTTTAAAAAGATAACTGTGTGACATTTCCTTCTATCTCAGTCTGTGCTTGGAGGGGCAGTGTGCTGGATCGAGGGTTCTGGAACCAGTGAGGCCTGGGTAGGAGTCATGACCTTGCTATTTGCTGCTATGCAAGTCTGGTTTTATCAGCTACTTCACCATTGCTGTTACCGAAGTACTTGACAGAAAGAACTTAAGAAAGGAAATAGTATTTTGGCGCCTAGTATCAAAGGGCTCCATCCATGGTTGCCTGGCCTCCTGCGCTTTAACACCATTGCACTGGGAGCCTGTGATAAAGGACACATTTTCACGTCATGGCAGACTAGGAAGCAGAGAGTGAGGCCAGAACCAGAAGCTGAGCTGTACTCATAAAAGGCCCATCTCAACAAACCTACTTCTGCCAGCAGGGCCTGCCACCTATATAGGTTCTACAGCCTCCTTTAATAGTGTCTCCAGGAGGGCAGTGTATTCAAAACATGAGCTACTTGATGATATTTCAGATTCAAACCTTAGTTAGAAAATGATTATCTGAGGCCATGATATCCATTTTGTCGTATGTAAAATGAAGAGTGTCTAGAACCTGTCACCATGGAACTGTTGTATCAGTTTAAATAACACACTAGAAAGGCTTGTAGCTCCACACTTGGCACATTGGCCATTTTCTCACCGTTGTTACAGGAATTAAAGAATCTCCCAAAGCAAGGTGCTGCAGGTGCTGAAGAACCCGACCCAATTGTGTGGCTCTTCTCATATATCAACACTAACGGTGCTGTCAAAACTACAGAAACAGCAGGAACAAAAAGAGAGAGAGGGGAGCATTTTTATTCTGTTCTCAGACTTGTTTCAATGCACGCTTGAGTGATTATCTGTTTGAGCATGTGTATTTAAGTTTAATTCACACAATTAGCTTTTCATTTCCCATCTCAAACGATTTCGACCTAAGGAGGAAAACTAAACTTTCTTCTTTGCGAAACATGAAGAAGAAGTTACTCTGAGGTAGCTTAGAGATTATGCCTGCAACTTTTTTGGTATCATGTGCCATATCCTTTATGATTCTAAAGCGTTCGAATTAATTGATCACCATGATAATTCAAATAACCTAATATCTGACAGTTTAAATAGCCTAGGCTTTGATACCACTTAACAAATTTCCCCTGTTCTTTCTGTATTGATGATTATTTTTCTGTGATTTCCCTCAATTTTTTTCAGCATAAAGAGAAGATACTTAATATCCTGAACATCGTTGAAATAGTACCCAAAATATCTACAACACAGAAGATACAAGATTCTTATCTTTAATATAGAATTTGTTCATAAATGTTAACCAAAAATGCATCTTTTATAAGTGGGCAACAGACATGAACAGGCAATTCTCAGCATAAGTAAAAATGGTCAGTAAAAATAGTATAACAAAATAATGAATATTATTTTAATGTGAAAAATATACTGGAACATATACCCATGCAATTCTTCATGACCAAAATTATATTGAACCTGCAAACTAAGAGACACTCTGCCTTTGCAGATAACTTGACTGTCTTGTGGGGGACCCACCCTCACCTTTTCCCACCAGAGTATTCTTAAGAAGTGAAGGATAAGAGATTTAGATAGAAATATAGAGGGGAGAGAAAGACAGAAACACAGGGTAGCCTGGGGAGGGCCTGGATCCTTATCCACCAGCCCAGAACTTTATTCAAAAGGGCTTTTTATAACAGTGCCAAGGAGCAAGGCAAAAGACCTCTCCCTTGCTAGTTACAACCAAGTGTAGACCCTTCCAAACACCTGGTACCCAGCCCATGGTCCAGTCATCCTCTTATGCAGTCCTGCTGGTAAAGCAAGCTCAGATCTCACTAGGAAACCTCTGTGGCCTCCCACACTTGACTCCATTTTATATGCTACTGAAATCCAACAAAAGGAAAAACTTGGGAAGATGTGTTAAATATTTCATTTTTCTAGACCAGCAAATCATCACCAAACCTAAAAATACAGCCCTTGTGCTATATTGGATATTAGAAAAACAATGAATCTTTTTAAAAGTATGCCTTCCATGTGATTACATTGTTTCATGAAAATGAAAAAAAAAAAAGGACAATACAATACAAAGAAGTAAGAAGAGGTGTGGAATAAGCTGACCAGTGGCACATGCTAACTATTCACATATGGGGGCAATTTGCCCTGAAGTCCATGTATAAATTAATTTCTAGACCCGAATTTGGCAAACTTTTAGCTCAAGGATTAAAACCCTCTTGTCATCCTGCCCCTCTTCAGCCCTGACAACTAGTTTCTGTTGATCACAGAAGTCATTCCCCTGAACAGCAGACTCAGCCACTCCAGAGCCTGTCTCTGCCTATAGATTCTAATTTCCTGTCCACCCATCATGCATCACATCTGATGGTTCACTGTGTTCCAGAGTGACCTCCTCACTTGCTGTCTCATTCATCTTGAGAAATGGTAGTTACCTCTAAAAGAGTATCTTCTTCCATTTCATGAGCTACAGGAAATCATAGTGTAAACATTGTTTTTTGGAGGAATTTTAGTGGAAGGATGTAGCTTCTTTTCTAGCATAGAACTTTAAATTTTCTTGGTCTGTAGTATATTACCATACTGGCCACAAGAGGTGACACTTCCTACAGGTTTAGGAAACTAATGGCAATACTGTTGTAACAAAAACAATCCTTGATTTACTGCCTAAATGCCGTTTAAACTGGGACTTTAGAAGACTCGGAGACCACCCTGCCTTAGATTACTGACTTTCTGTAATTCTGCCCACCCAGACTTCATTTTCTTCATGAGTAAATGCTTCTCTCTAAGCCCCAATAACCCAGAGGCACAGAAGTCCGAAACAGCGCTCCTGGAAGGGAGCCGGTCATAGCTTCCCAACCTAAAGCACTGTGCACAAGCTCGTACCCAGATTGCTAGGAGGAATTAACACACAAAAAAGTCACTACCCAAAAGCAGGAAAAAGCATGAACTGAGAACTTTATTTCATATATGATTGTTGCCATGGGGCCACTTTTTACTTGGTGAAAATCTTGGCTTTCGTCTGCAGCTGTTAGTGTGTGCGTCTCTGCATGTAAATCCTTTCATTTGATTTTTGCATTAGAAGTTGGTAGTTCTCACTAGAAATCTAAGTAGTGCCCTTCAGAGACAAAACAAGCCTACAGTGTTATTACTGTTATTTATAAGTCTGTCTCCCATCCTTTCATGTTAAAGCTACCAGAAAAAGCCCTGAACTCAATATCCTCAAATAGCTATCCATTGGCATTGACTTGCTACAACTGAGTCACATAAAGTATCACTGAGCAAGGCCTTGGAGAGCATGCCTGGAAGGCTTGACCCTTCTTCTTCTTGGTAAGGGAAACTCATCTTCACACTGAAACATGAAAAACCAAAGAACTCATCACATCTCACTGAAGTCGTGGTTCTCAACCTTCCTAATGCTGCGACCCTTTAATGCCATTCCTCTTGCTGTGGTGACCTCCAACTATAAAATTATTTCTGTTGCTACTTCATAACTGTAATTTAGCTACTGTTATGAATAGTAATGTAAATATTTTTGGAGATAGAGGTTTGGCAAAGGGGTCGAGACCCATACGTTGAGAACCACTGCACTAAAGGAAGATTTCTGTGGAATCTCAAGCAGCACAATTTCCCATAGTTTGCTCTGTGGATGCTTACTTTTGCAAGATGCCCATAGGAAAAGAGATTTTTGTGGCCAAGATCATTAAGGAAATGGCCTATCCCTTTGAGCTATTTATAGACTAACAGGGCATATTAGCATGAACATGTCCTGGGACTTCCTGTGTTTTTAAAAAATAATAATAATAAAAATCCTCATTTTTTTCTTAACTTTGTTTGGTTTAGTATTCCACATTTGCTTGACCACAGCCCTTTTTTGGGAAACATTATCAGTATTCCATGAAACTGGAAAGATACAGAAAAATCACTGGGTGTCTTTATGAATCCTGTTAAGATAATGGAAAAGATGTGTAATAAAATTTGGGTTCACATACTTTCTTATTTAGTTTAGATCTTGTGATTGTTAACTTGACAGGATCTAGAATTACCTAGGAGGCAAGCTTTTGGGAGGTTCTATAAAGGATTATTTAGATTGGTTCATTGAAATGCAAAGACCTACCCTAACTGCCCAACAGAAAATAAGACAAGGAGCTGGCATTCCTTACTCTGTGCTTCCTGATTATGGATACAATGGGACTAGGTGCTGCTGTGGGATGTATGGCAAATGTGTTGCTAATTAATCAATAAAACACTGATTGGCCGTTGGCTAGGCAGGAAGTGTAGGCGGGGCAAGGAGGAGAATAAAGCTGGGAAGTGGAAGGCTGAGTCAGAGAGATACTGCCAGCCACCACGATGAGGAGCAGCTTGTGAAGATGCCGGTAAGCCACGAGCCATGTGGCAAGGTATAGATTAAAGGAAATGGATTAATTTAAGCTATAAGAACAGTTAGCAAGAAGCCTGCCACGGCCATACAGTTTGAAAGCAACATAAGTCTCTGTGTTTACTTGGTCGGGTCTGAGAGGCTGTGGGACTGGCAGGTGAAAGAGATATATCCTGACTGTGGGCAAGGCAGGAAAACTTGAGCTACAAATGGCGTCCAACGTGGTGGCAAGAGTTTCCACCTAGAAACTGAGAAAAAAGATTCTAAAACGGAGCTAAAACCAGCTTCCTAATTGTCTCTCTCAAATGAGCGGCAGCTGCCAGTTTGAGCTTATGGCGGGAATGAGGACTCTGCAAGTGGCACATTAAGCTGCATGGTGGATTTAGCCTTTGCAGGTACAAAACAAAAAAAGAGGTTTTTGGGCTACACGCTGCTTGGATAAAAGCATAGACCCACGATAGCTCCCAGAGCTGGTGGTAAAGGTAACCATGTTGGGAAGCTGAGGTGGGTGGAGCCAGCAGCCACAGCTGCTGCAGTTTAAAGCAATAGATTCACAATAAGACAGATTTAGATGTAATAGTTTACAATGTGTGTAAAAGATACGTAGGCTTGAAAGAGACAAAAAAGGTGATATATAGAGTTATAGAAACAAATACATAGTTTTAAAAAATAAAGTCTTTAAAGAGACAGTAAAATTAATATAAAAAATAAGCCATGTGAAGATGACTATTACACAGAGAATCTGGATTGTGTTGTCTTTGGGATTTTTAACTGCAGAAAAACATTTGATTGTAAAAGCTGTTGAGTTATGCCAAAATGTATATCTTAAAGATACCTTGACTTCAAAATCTGAATATAAGGATATGTTACTTTGGAAAGGAGACTCTGCTTTTGTTTCCACAGAAAGCCAGAGGCTATGGATTTGTTCAAGATTAAGATACATCAGGTTTGACCAGCCAAGACCCCCTGAAGGTCTCCGATGATACCATGGCCCAGATGATCCAACATCCAGAATGGTTTGAAGGCATCTGGCTCAGACGATACAGCCTCATGGACTATTCCATAATTCTAAAATTTTCTTTGTTTCCCCATAAGATACAGCGCCCCCCTCCAGCAGGAAGTAGTAAGAGAAGCTACGCCCAAATTCCCAAATTATATGTAATTTTACTTTGTTAAGGTTAAAACCTTCCTTTTTGAAAAAAAAAAAAGGGGGGGGGGAAGTGCTGTGGGATGTATGGCAAATGTGTTGCTAATTAATCAATAAAACACTGATTGGCCGTTGGCTAGGCAGGAAGTGTAGGCGGGGCAAGGAGGAGAATAAAGCTGGGAAGTGGAAGGCTGAGTCAGAGAGACACTGCCAGCCACCACGATGAGGAACAGCTTGTGAAGATGCCGGTAAGCCACGAGCCATGTGGCAAGGTATAGATTAAAGGAAATGGATTAATTTAAGCTATAAGAACAGTTAGCAAGAAGCCTGCCACGGCCATACAGTTTGAAAGCAACATAAGTCTCTGTGTTTACTTGGTCGGGTCTGAGAGGCTGTGGGACTGGCAGGTGAAAGAGATATATCCTGACTGTGGGCAAGGCAGGAAAACTCTATCTACAAGGTGCCTTAGGCACCAGAGAGGATGATTCTCACCATGGTGACAGCATCTTAGAACTGTGAGCCAAGGTGAACCCTTCCTTTCTTAAGCTGGTTTTGTAATACACACACACACACACACACACACACACACACACACACACACACAGTCAGGGCCGAGTGTTGGGGTTCAGCCCCAACATATCCAGAGGCCCTTTGAAGTGGGGAGTAAGGAACTGAGAAATGCTAAGGAGGAAATATAGAAGTAGACAAAGAAAAAAGATAGACACAGGATAGCTTTGGGAGGGCCCTGGGTCAATACCCAGCAGGCTTGAATTTATTTGTAATGGGCTTTTATACACTAGCAGGGGGAGAGGCAAAACTCTGCCTTTTAAGATCAAAGCACAATGTACAACCAAGTGTAGACCTTTCGAAACACCTGGTAACCATACCCCACAGCAAAGCATCTTGTGATTAGTCCTTGAAGTATATGATACCTGGTAACCATGTCTTTGTACCCTATTAGGCAACCCTGGAGAGCAACATAAACTCTGACTCTCTGACCTTGAGTCAAAACACGAGTTGGAATCTTTGTGAGCTCCCAAAATATGTATATCATGGTTTGTTGGGGAATATTATTTTAAGGTGTGTTACTTTTGTTTATGTTGTATTTGTTTAACTCTGTGAAGCTGTGTTACTTTGCCTATCTTAAACATTTGATGATCTAATAAAGAATTAAATGGCCAATAGCAAGGCAGGAGAAAGGATAGATGGGGCTGGCAGGCAGGGACAATTAATAGAAGGAGAAATCTTGGGAATGGGGAGAAGAAGGAATGAGAGAGGAAGGAAGAGGACACTAGGGGACAGCCACCCAGCAACACAGGCAGACACAGAGTAAGAAGGAAAGAAAAGATATACAGGAATAGAGAAAGATAAAAACTCCAAGGCCAAAGATGGGACAGGATAATTTTAAGTTGAAGCTGGCAAGAAACAAGCCAAGCTAAGGCCGGCCATTTATAATTAAGAATAAGCCTCCATGTGTGATTTATTTGGGAGCTGGGTGGTGTGGTGGGCCCCTCAAAAGAGCAAAAACAAAAAAAAACAGTCGTTCTTAAGAGTATATATATATATATAATCTTAAGGTTTTATATGTATGTATATATAGTATCGGCTCAAGACCCCAAAGGCCAAATTCTCAGGATAAAGAAGATTTGTTTGCCCCAGAGGGAGAGAAGGAACAAGAGACAAACACAGTAGGTGATGAGGGAGAAGGGGAAGGAATAAGGGAAAGGGGCAGGGATGTTTGTCCTAGAGGACAAAGGGCTGCCTCAGGATAGGGGGAGACAGACATGACACGTAGGAAAATGGCAGTTTATAAAGGTACGAGGGGAAACCCCACGTTAGCATGAGGTGTTTAGCTTTAATTAAGCATACTAATTAGTTGAGCCAAAGTGGGGAATGGGAACAGTTGATTGCTGGATTTCAGTATGTTGATAGCTGGACCTTGGTAGTCAGCCTCAGGAGGAGGGACTGGCCAATTGAGGGAACAGACCAAGGGGGGCAGTTTCAGGAATGCGATCTAATGTTTTTAGCCAGGCAGAGGGAATGAGAGAGAAGGGCAAAGCCTACCAGAGCAATGTTTGCCAGATCCTATATATTTTAAATTTTATCTCTATGGGTATTTTGCCTGAGTCCCTTCGTGTGTGTGTGTGTGTGTGTGTGTGTGTGTGTGTGTGTGTGTGTGTGTATTAAATATATATGTTTAATTTTATGTATATGGGTATTTTGCGTGCATATATGTCTGTGTAACATGCTTGTGCAGTGCCTGAGGAGGTCAGAAGCGGTCATTGGATCTTCTGGAACTGGAATTACAGATGATGTGAGCCATTATATAGGTGCTGGAAAGTGAACCTGGGTCCTCTGCAAGAGCAACACATGCTTTTAACCATTGAACAATTTCTCCAGCTTGTTTCTTAGGACTTTGAAATTGATTTATGGGAGGAATGTAGAAAGCTGTGAACTTTGGGTAGAAAGTCCCTTTAATCCTGTGAGCAGAGCTTCAGGGACCATTCTGGTGGGAGTGTAGAAGGAAAGAATGCTACATGAAATGTCAGTTCTGGAAGCCAGACTCATGAAGTTTTAAAGACTCTATTAGGAACTGGGCTAGGCCATTTTTGATATTTGCCAATAAATCTGGCTATGTTCTACCCGTGTCCTGAGAATTGGAGTGAGATTAAACTAAAAAGAATTCATCAGTTTCTTTGGCAAAGGCAATGTCAAGACATCATAGAATTTAGACTGTGGCAAATCTTCCACTCAGTGCTCTTAGTCAGATCTATAGTGAAAGAGAGAACAAAACATGAAAAATGTGAAGATTAGCAAGAAAATTCTGGGGAGAGAGAGTACCCCTATGTGAATGAGTATTCATGACATGACCAGACCCATGTCAAATACCCCGATGCTTCAGACCCATCAGCATGGCAAGGCCTTCCTTAGGTCAGGCTTAGGAGACTGGCAATGATTTCCACTGTAGAGAAGTTGTCTGTGTGTGCAGAAAATATCAACAATAGCTTCCTGTTCCCTGATGACTACAGCCTGAGACTGCTTCCCTGCCACACCAACTCCAGTGTCGTCTATGTGACATGAACAATTATGTCAATAATAGCGGACGGGAGATACGTGTCCCATGGGACTAAGCTCCCTGGAGGTCCCTGGCAGAGTGCCCGTGTTATGCTTTCTTCTCAAAGAAGATGTACTTCACAGATCATGAGCTCCCTGGGCTATGGGTTCTGTATAACTGCTTTTCTGATAGTGTTCTAATTAATCTATGAAGCACAGCCAAAATTAATAAATGCTTGGGTTGTGAACTATGGAGGAAAGGGGAAGCTGGACGTGGATCTTAATCAGATATAGCAGAATGAGCTATTTCTTAAAGACCCCAAGCCACTAGATAAAGAAAGGATAAAGACTCAGGCACTTCTAGGGAATGAACACTCACCCACTAGGAATCCTTTAAGAATCTCAACTAAAGTGATTTATGGCAGAAGACGTTATCTCATAGGAGGCAGATGGTGGGCCCCTCTGTAGAGGAAATTCAACATAAAAAATCTTAAGGACTACAACAGAACCCCTTCCCCTTACAGGTGTAAAAGTACAAGAGTCCATATTCCAACAGGTAAAAAGGTTTTATATTAAAAGAGATATATGGTAAAAAAAAAACAAAAACAAAAACAAAAACAAAACAAAACAAAACAAAAAACTAAAAAAGACTTAGAGAGGATCTGCAGCATCCAAACTGGCTAAGTGGGCCATGGGAACCAGAAAAGTAAAAACGTATTATAAACTGAAAAACTGCTGAGATAAGATGAAGGACACAGCTACAACCACAAGAAGTCTACACAAGTCTAGGGACTGTACTAAGTTTAAAAAACACAAACTGCTCTTTGGGTCATAAAGTTCTTGTGGGTGAAGGGATATGTCTAGCACCGATTAATAATTGTGTGCTTGCTGTTTTTTAAAGATGATGTAATTGAATTATTGCCAAGCTCTTGTTGTTCCTTGTATGACTTGATAGTTTTCTTTTCTGTATATAAACTACTGATTTACAGAAATAAAATTGCAGCAGATTCAAACCACTTCTGAGTGTGTTGTCTGTCATTCACCGAATCCTTGCCTTCCTGACTACCCAAGCCCTGGTTCTCCTACAGTCGTGGTACCCCTGATGGGCCAGTCCGTGGCACTTCCCTATAGAAACTCCCTACCAAGACTAACTAACCCACCCACTGCCTCTTAAATTCATCATATACAGGAAACATGATGAGTTTCTGGGCTGCTAGTGTGTCTCCATCAGAGTGTATGGCCCACCCAGCCCCAGACTTTCTGTACACATGTCTCTTGTTTCTTCATTCCCTACTGTCTCAGTCGGCACTCCCAATGCCATGCAGATCACTGCAGAGGGTGAAGAAGCTTAAAATTGTCAACAAGGAGAGTAAAAGTAATGAAGCATCTATAATTAATAAGAAAAACCTCACTCTCTTCATTGGGACAATAAAAGTGGTTCAAGACCATACCCGTCAAAGGCTCTGGCTCATGAAAAACACAAATGCATTTGAAAGGAGAAACCATAACTGAGAATACTGCAGGATTCCCTCCTCAAAAAGAAGAAGAAAAAGCCTGCCTTTCCTAGAAAAGTGGTCTTGAAGATTCAGCACCAAGTCATGCGGAGCCCACTCGGTATTGTTCAAGGGGCACCAGGCTACATTTTGAGCTGACAGAAAAACTCGGCAGCATTATCAGTGTGGTACTGGTTTTGAAGACATGAAAGATACAAGATTAGGAGGTCCTGGGTTCCTTTTCCATGGTTCCAGAGAGTTCCTGAGGCCAGGCAATGTGTGGCTTGGTCAGAGTCTCTCCAGGTGGCCTTGAAAGTCCGTCACATGAAGCTGTGAAGGTGGGGACAAAGGCGCAGTGGAGACCCCACAGTGCTGGAGATCCAGGACCATGGGATCTCTGCCGAGGAGAGCTGCAGTCATGGAATTGAAGCAGCCGAAGAGGGAGAGGCTTTGTGTGCTGCAGGCAGCAAATCTGGAGGGGTGGGGTTACTGAAGTCCCTTAGAATCCAGAGGATTCTATCAGGTGCCCCCAGGTCCCATATGGAGTTGCAGAATTTGGTATTTTCCTTGCTGGTTCCTGCTTTGGTCTGATCTTTCCTGGCTATGCCCCATTCCTCTTTTAGAATGTGGATATTTATTATGTTCTGTGTGACTTTTTATTTTCTTTTATAGCTCACAGTTAAGTGGTTGCCTTAAGTCTTAAATGAGACTTGGACTTTGGATTTTCTAACTGTTGGAATTATTAAAGACTATGGGGACAAAAGCAGAAGGTTATGACTTAACAGCAATATATTTGGGTGTCAAGTTGACATGGGGTGGACTTGTGATGCTTAATATTCATAATTGGCATGATCTGCAAGACAAGCTTCTGGGCATGTCTGTGAGGGAGTATCTAGATTGAGGTGGGGAGGCCCACCCTAACTATTGAATGCATAAAAAGGAGATGGGAGGCTGAGGTCAGCTTTCCTCACTCTGTGACACCTCACTGCAGAGACAAGGTGGCCAGCTGTCTCAAGCCCCTGCTACAGTTCCACAAATGGAGAGTGTGGGCAAACCACATGTTGGGCTAGAAGTCATCCGCATAAGTCCTCTCCCAGTTTCACAGGCCTGTAGAGGTGTGCTTATCAGTGTCATACAAGATGGGCATTAGCAGCTTACAGATGAACACAGGTGAGTGGGAAAGGACATGAGCATGTCTATGCCACTCTACTGGCTGTCTTTATAGTTCCTGGGTAGTAACCATCTTGAAGTCACAATGCTTGGGCTTATTGGATAATTTATTATGGCTCAAAAACATCATAATTTTTGAAATTTGTTTGATCATAAAACCTTTCAGGAAAATTGATATTATCAACATTTCTTGGAACTAGCAGGCTGTGGCAACCATATTGGACACTCTGATGAAGCACCCTGGTGAACTGTATGTAGTCTATGAACTATCTTCATATTAAGCTAGGCAGTCCCACATTTTTAACTCCTTATGACTCCACTGTTAGCTTGCTCTACTGAAGTTTTCGTTCAATTTCATTAATGACTACTTTAATCTGAAAATCTCAGAGCCTTACAAACAAATTGTGGCAGACAAAGAGCTTCAGTGCCCAGAGTCCTTTGAAGGAGCGTCCATATCCAGTGACTCATCCAGGCAGGAGTAAAAACACTCAACCATCTTGATCAAAGAGCTCCCGCAGCCAATACATTTCAGTGTCTCAGTTCTCAATAGGGAAGGCCAAAGCTTTGTTATGTCTACAATGAATTTGGATCTACCCTGATCCAGTTTTAAAAAAAAAAATGACCTGCAAAAAATTTGCAGTTTGACTCCTGTTTAGTGCTACATCCTCTACTCTTTGCAAGTGTAGATCCCAAATTCCATCTCAGCATCTTCTTACAGAGAAGTCCACCCACACCCAGAATTGTTTCTTCTCTGTACTTCCTGGGTGTCCGTCCATTCAGTGTTTTGTGAGTACAGTGTATGTGTGTAAGTCCTAACGTGATGTAAGCTCTTTTTCAAACAGACAGATAAGCCAGTTCCTAATGCTGTTCCACACATACAGAAGATGGAAGGGAAATCCGGTTTGGATGGAAGCAGATTCCTTTTGTGCAGATGGATGCCATTCTTCTTTAATAGAGAGAACCCTGTGCTTGACAAGCAGTCACACATTAGAAGAGCCATGTTAGAAATCTCACGATCATTCTCGGGTTTAGTGGCTCTCTCCATGTGCACTCCGTCTGTGGATACTTCTCCCTTTCTCCCTCTGTATTTTTCTTTCTCTGTCAGAGCTAACTAACATCAATGTCCAGAATTCCACGACCTCTCCTTCCGCTTCTTATAGGATAGTCGAAATGATATTTTCCTTTATGAATTGTTATTCGCAGCAACCTTCTTGACTAATGCATTCAAAAACTGTGAATGCCATTTTCCCCTTAAATGGGCCCCTTTAGACAAATAACTGCTAAGCAGTTTTCCTGTGAATATGTAAATAGGTTAAAAATGAAGATGCAGCCAGTGTTGTGTGAATATTATTCCAACATTACACTTAAGATCCTTTCAGCCCCATTTGCTAACATTTTGTACTCCTAGCCAAAGTGCCAAAAATTGCTCTCTCCTCATGCAATTTTCAAAAATTTTGCTGGCACAAAATGAAGTAAAATCTCTATGTGCAGGAGAGAGCAAACTTCATTTAGCGTGTTTTACAAAGTGCTAAATAGGTTTTCTATTTTGGGAGCGGAGTGTGCTTCCTGCTATCCTGATCAAACATTTGCAATTCTGTCCCATGGATTACATCCTCCAGGTTGTCTTTGGCTATATTAACACGAGGCTTGTTATTTTCTTCAAAAGAAAATAAATAAAATTACAGTGTGTTTATGGGAAATGATGTCAGTGCTGTGAGGTTGTTTCTCATTGTTTTTAATTTTTTATTATTTATGATAAGATAAGGTTGTGGGGCAGACTCTGGGAATGACTTTTGTCTTCAATAGTTTTCAAAGTAAGAGTTCTTCTTTCCTTTCTTTTTTTATAAACTGCAGCAACCAAAACCAAGTGATGATCTTGCTGATGAAGAATTTAGGACCCTAGATCACTAGCATCATTTCTACGAACCCATCAAATTTATATCTGAAAGAAAGCATGCATGACTAGATATCCTTCAGACTGTTCTCTAAGATGACAAGTACCTTTTAGAACAGCATTGATAACCAATATTCATCAGCTGCTGTATTTTCATGAACAATTCTGAAAACTTGATTTTTATACCAGATTGTGCTATTTAGATTAACTTCAGACCCTAAATTCTTACTTCTTTTTCTTTTTTTCCCCCAAGATAGGGTTTCTCTGTGTAGCAGCCCTGTCTGTCCTGGAACTTAATTTGTAGACTAGGCTGGCCTCAGAGTCACAGAGATCCTCCTGACTCTGCTTCCCGAGTGCTGGGATAACATATTTCTTTATGATCCTCTCAATACTTGTATCCTAAAACACATACTTTTATCTTTTAATCAACTATATTTTCATGTTATAAATATACTCATTTGTAATAAGAAAACAGCAATAAAAATCAATAAGTATATAAAAATTTGGCATTTGTGTAAAAACAAAATTTGACTAATGAAAGGGGTTTACTATGTAGTTATTACTCGACCACTTACAGGGATCCTCTGAGCCAGCACATTCCCACCCACTGATTGAGCAACTTTGTTATTCACAACCAGGCGCTACCGAGCAGAAGCTTACAGTTCTCAGTGAGCCAGTACTTAGCCTCCTAGAAAGCTGCCCAGGGCAGGCTGAGCTTCTTCATCTGTGCAGGTACTGTATTATATCACAACTGTGGGATCCTGAATGCACCCTGGAACTTAACCTCTCCAAGGAGCAGATGGGAGGAGGGTGAACTTGGTTCCCTGGGTTGAAACATTGCAACTTATCCCATTCTAGAAAGGATGGAAGCTGAGCCCTGGATATTCTGGACAGCTCTTGCTTGTTTCAGAGTATTTAATAGCTATCCTGGGAGGAGGAGGCCTATCTTCCTGCTTCTGACTGCCCTGAGGAAGCTTCTAATATTTCTCTTGAATGCATATGAAGACAGAAAAAAATTGCAACCACCAAGAATGAAAACAGATCTGTACAGAAAACCTATTGCCAGAATCTGGGAGCAATCCCTGGAATCCAGACAGCTGACAGACTTGCAGGGATACCTCTATCTTCCCTTTGATTGGTGACATCCTAAATCTTGCTTCTCAAGACAGACCATAGCCGGGCAGTGGTGGCGCACGCCTTTAATCCCAGCACTCGGGAGGCAGAGCCAGGCGGATCTCTGTGAGTTCGAGGCCAGCCTGGGCTACCAAGTGAGTCCCAGGAAAGGCGCAAAGCTACACAGAGAAACCCTATCTCGGAAAAAAAAAAAAAAAAAAAAAAAAAAAAAAAAAAAAAACAAGACAGACCATAACCCAGAATCCTGAGCATCCTCTACCCAGAAGGTGTGAGGTCACATCTTCAAACCATATTACTGCTTTGGGAGGCTTCCTATGCTCCGTGCAAACTGCCTTCTGTTTTCCATGCTATTTGAGAAGCAAGCCCCAGAAAATATGGTCCAGGAAAGGGTTGTGGCCAGTGAAATGTTAGAGTTACCACAAAGAGATGGAGGGTAGGAATGGAAACTTAAAAACCTGGCTTGGGGTAAGGGAGGCCATCAAAGAATGTCTAGCTGAAGATTTGGACAGTTACTATCGGGAGGAAGTAGGCAAATGCAATCTTTTTTTGTCAGATATAAGCTCTTTATTTTTCAGAACTTTTTTTGAGGTGGGGGGGGTCATCTAAAGTGAGATCGTGAAAAGACAGTGTAAAACACGGGAAGGGATTTGGAAGACCAGCGACTGCTTGGCATTGGAAAGGACCACTGGTGGATTGCTGAAGAGGTTCAGCAAAAATCAATACACCAGAGCCTCCACGAAACAAGCAAAGGTACTAGCAAGGAAAAACCCAAACCAGACAAGATGTACACCACAGATGAACATGAGAAATAATAAGAATCAAAATGTGGGACTGAAATCTACATTTTTACATGGAAGGGGGGTCTTGACCCACAGATTGAGAACCACTGTTCTGGAGATTAGGTTTAAACAATGCTGCCATATCTCAGATGTTTTTTTTTTCTGAACACAAATAATAATATGGTGCTTCATATAGCTTTGAACATGCTGGCCTGTGCAGCAGGCTTCTCTGATGAACTATAGGCTCATAACTCTGTTATCAAAGGAAGTGGAATAATAAAAATGAGCCTATTGTACAAATTGCTCTTAACTACTTGGCTGCCTTGAGCCCCCTCATTTCCCATTTTAGTTTTTCCAGCATTAATCAGGAAAGACAACTTGGTCAACCTCTCCCATGAACCCATGGATTAAGTACTTCTGTCCAGTAAACCATGTTGCAATGGTAAGAATATTCTAGATCTGTTTTGTGCTATAAGTAACTACTGTTCACATATAGATATTGAAATGTGACTAGTCAGATATAGAATGCTATATTTTCAAATGATGCTGGATAGTGTTGGTCAACTTGACATAAGCTAGAGTTGTCTGACAGGAAGGAACCACAATTGAGAAAATGCCTCCATAAAACCAGGCTGTAGGGCATTTTCTTAATTAGTGATTGATTGGGGGAGGGCCCAGCCTACTGTGGATGGTGCCATCCCTGGGCAGGTGGTCCTGGGTTCTGTAAAAAGCAGGCCAAACAAGCCATGAGGAGCAAGCCAATAAGCAGCACCCCTCCATGGCCTCTGCATCAGCTCCTGCCTCCAGGTTCCTGCCCTGCTTGAGTTCCTGCCCTCACTGCTGTTGATGATGAACTCTTATATAGAACTATGAGTGAAATAAACCCTTTCCTCCCCAAGTGGCTTTGCTCAGGGTTTTTCATCACAGCAATAGTATCCCAGCTAAGACAAATGCCAACGATGCAAATTCGGAGTTTTGAGATCATTGTTATGGGTTATTGTTTCCATGCATGTTGCCATTATATCACATGATGGACATAGATTTTTAAATGCTCAGGAGCTTAAAAAATACATTACTCATGAACTTTACTTGAAAAAGAATCTTTGGAGTTCTACTAGAAATTAAATAAAAGTAAATAAAATTTCAGTTCAAAATTAAGGAGGCTTAGCTGTACATAGTGGCACACACCTTTAATCCCAGCACTTGGAAAGCAGAGGCAGGCAAATCTCTGAGTTCTAGGCCAGCTTTGTCAACATAGCAAGCTGCAGGCCAAACAGTGCTACACAGAGAGACTCTGTCTCAAGACAAAACAAAATAAGAATAAGGAGGCTTGGCTAGATGGCCCAGAAACCTCAGATAGAACCAAACATGCTCAGAAAAATAAAAGTAAATGAAATAATTCATAATAATATTCTGCTCTACTAGTAGACAGGAGCCTGGCAAAATCACCACCAGAAAGGGTCCATCCAGCAACTGATGGAAACAGATGCAGAGACCCACAGCCAAGCATTAGGCAGATGGTGAATCCTTAGGAAGAAGGGGAGGAGGATTGTAGGAGCCAGAGAGGTCAAGAACACCACCAGAAAACCCACAGAATCAACAAACCTGGACTCACAGGGGATCATTGAGACTGAACTGGCAATCAAGGAGCCCGCATGGGACTGACTTAGGTCCTCTGCACATAGGCTGCAGTTGTGTAGCTTGGTGGTTTTTTTTTTTTTTTTGAGACTCCTAACAGAGGGGGCAGGGCTATTTCTGACACCTTTGCCTGCTTTGGGGATCCTTTTCCTCCTCAGTTGTCCCATCCAGCCTTACTATGAGAGGAAGTCTTATTGCAACTTGACATGCCATGTTTGGTTGATATCCCTGGGAGGCCTGCCCTTTTCTGAAGGGAAACAGAGGAGGAGTGGATTGGGAGGGGGAGTTGGAGGTGAGGGCTTGAGAGGTGAGGAGGGAGGGGAAACCGCAGTCTGAATATGATATATGAGAGAATAAATTAATTTTAAAAAGAATAAGGAGGCTTCATTATAAACATCTTGATAGCTACTACTGAAAACAGAAAATACATGATATAAACCTATGAAAGAAATCTGGGCCTAAAACTCCAACTTATATTAGGAAACATGGGGGTGGGGTTAGAAAACAAGCTAAATTCTGTGTTTGTTTTAAAGGATGCAACTTGCTTCTTAATAAGACAGGAGAAGAAAAGGGAAATACTTTTGCATATGTATTTGTTGAACTTAAAACACAGTATATCTTCTATAAAAAACTGGAGAAGATAAAAAAAAATGCACTTCCTATGCCAGAGAAAAATACATAAGCTTCACTATTAAAGAACAAAGAATTGAAATAATTTAAGCATTCAGCTCAAAAAGTTAGCAAGTGTACAGCAGGGCAACTCTGAGCAATGTAGAAGATGGGAATGCAGGAACACTTTAGAGGAAAATTCATATGTACGGCTATACATAGAAAGATAGCAGAATAAACACACCTAAGAACCAATCACTTGAGGGAAAAAGCCCTAATACATCTGTAGCTAGCCAAAGCCAAGGGGGAATAAAGGAGAATAAGCCCACCCGCATTGTGAATGAGAAAGAAAATATCATAGTAGATTTTTTAATGGATTAATTTAAATAATTCCCCCAAACTTGAAAAATAAAAAATTGTTTAAGGAATACATGAGTTAACTAATATAAGAAAAATTAGAAAACATGGTTAACATTTCAATGTTTTAGAAGGATTCATTGAAGAAAAAGCTGGCTTTGAATGTTTTTTAAATTTTTTTTTTACTTTCTGAGATTATAATAAATATATCACATCCCCCTCCCTTTCCTCTCTCCAGGAGGATGCTGAGTGGTTTTCAACACCCAGAGGTCAGTCCTGGAAGCATGTGCACAAGTAACATATACAGCCTTGGAAGCTTTGAGATTTTCCAAACGTCTAAGGAGATCACTTCCAGAATTTGCTTTAAAAGGACTGTTCCCCTCAACGCCCCCGCCCCAGAGCAGTTTTTTATTTACAGCAAAATTAAAAGTTGGACACAAAGGTTTCCTGCTTACCCTCAGATCTCCGACTGGCCTCCCCATCGCCTACATCCCTACCAGAATGGTACCTTAGTTACATCTGAGAAATGCACACTGAAACTGCATCAGCACCTAACATCAGCAGATCACATCAGGACCAGGACACACTCAATGCTGCACATGGTCTGTCTGGGCTTGAGCCAGAACAGCGATGCCGGTTATTATTGTATTTTACACAATATTCTCACTGTCCTCCAAGTCCCTCACTTTTTCATCCCTGCTGCCCTGACCCCTGCCAATCAATCACTGAGGTTTTTTTTGAGTTTCATTGTTTTCCCTTTTCCAGAATGTTTCGGTTAGAATCAGATATTATGTAGCATTCCAGACTATCTTCTTTCACTTAATGACATGCATTTACATTTTTCAAAGCACATTTCTTTTTAGCAGAAAATGATATTCCGTTTTCTGGATGTACAGCACTTTAATTACTCATTCACTAACTCAGGAACATCGTGGTTGCCGCTAAATACTTGGAATTACACATATAGTTAAAATGAACATCTCTGAGCAGGTTCTTATGTGGACTTAATTCTTTTGGTATTGATAGCCAACGACTCTTGATTGCTAGATCCTATCAAAAGAGTATGTTTCATTTTATAAAAAAATGACCAGTCTTCAAATATAGGCATATCACTATGCATTTTGGATTCATTTAATCAAGAACAGAGTTTGTTGATCTATGTCCTTGTCAGCATTTAGTGTCAAAATTCTAGAGTTTGGCCATCCTACCAATTAGGTGCCGGGATCTAATTTCTTTTTCACTTTTTTATTTCCCTGATGGTGGCGTGATGTGAGGTATCTTCTCACGTGCTTCTTTGACATATTTGGTGAGAAATGTGTTAAGATCTTTGGCTCTCTTTTTCGTTTGTTTGCCTTTAAGAATTATTTGTGTAATTTGGTTAAGAGTCATCAGACCTGACTCTTATTTATTTAGGTTCCAGATGGTAGCCTCACAGTTGCTTACGTATTATCTAACCCAGTTCTCACAAGAGTAAGGTAAGTGGTTCCAATGTCATATTCATTTTATAGAAGAAGAAACTGAAGAACTAGAAAATTAATTGTCACAGTTTCCTTTTCCAGTGTTGTGGTAAAATAACAAAAGCAACTTGCAGAGAAAGGGCTTATTCTGGCTCTCAGTTCAAGAGTGCAGGCCATCATGGCGGAGAAAGGCAGCGAGAGCCTGAAGCAGCTGCTCACATCCCATTCACTGTCAGAAAGCAGAGAGTGGTGAATGCATGCTGCTTCTTGGTTCCCTTCCACTTCTTGTACAACCCAGTATCCCCATCCAGGGAATGGTACCACCCACAGTGTGCAGGTCTTCCACCTCAATTAACACGGGACCCTACAGGTATGTCCAGAGACCAGTCTCCCAGGTGATTCTAGAGCTCATCAAGTTGACAATTGGGATAGATCATCACATCAAGTAACTTGACCAAAGTCACACTTTGAGTATAAAAGGACCAAGCTCCAGCCCGGGTAGTTTGGCTCCAGAGTGACTCTCTGGTAGTGACTACCATATCTTTTATACCAACAGATTTTTGGAAGAGAACAATGTATACATCTGAACAATTGTGTAAAAGTAAGCTGTAATATTCAAAATCTATTCCTGCCTCAATAACACAGCATTTAAGCCTAGAGATAAGGCTAGATTGCTTTTAATCTGCTGAAACAAATATTTCTAAAGCCAGCATCTAACAACTTAATTAACAGTGAGACTCCCTAAAGTCATTTTTGAGGCAAGCATCCATCATGACAAATGCTTATATGGTAGATCTACTATATGCAAAGAGTCTTGGTGTGTATATGGTAGTAATGAGTACATAAAGGGTTTAACACTAGGGAAAGGGGAAAACTATTGTTATGGAAGATGGCAGGTGACAGGATATTCTTCCCAAGGAAGTTAAAGATCTAAAATAAATGAAAGAGCATAGTATGCATATTATGTAGAAATTAAGTATATACATATACACCCACATATATATGTAATACATATATGTATATATGTTTGTCTTACTTCAGGAGGTACAAACACAAATGCCTTTACAGGTCAGAGAAGTGATGTAAATGCGTAGCCTGTGCTCCTGTGGAGAAGATGCTGTTCATAGCAGAATAAATATGTAAAGCAGGTAAGATTTTCTAAGAAGTACACAGAACCTTTATGCTGAAAACTGAACTGTGTTCCCAGATTCTGTGGACAACAAACAGGCTAAACCAGGCAGGAACATTTAGAATAATGAGAGTAAGGAATAAGAAAAGTTCTCTGCTCCTATTACCTATTAAAATGTATGGCATAGCTAAAGTAAGTTAAATATTTTTGTTCCTATTTTGTTAGTTCAATTGTTTGGGAGAAGAATAAAATCATTTATTAAAAAGAAAAGATAACAATATATGTAAATATACATAAAATTGTAGCCTGTCAAGCACTCATTCCCTTATTCATTCAAAAACAATGTCTAAACTCTAGTCTAGTTATGGGTGAGACTTAGGCCAATACTTAGCAGAGAAGAAACAAGTTCTTCTTTGGGTTCTAGTGTGAAAGGGTACACAAAAATATGTTTAAAAGATAACAAAAAAAGTGATCCAAGGTGGATGTGTCATTGTGAATTAAAGAAGGGACATTTCTCTCATGATTTAGAGCATGTGAGTGTACAGCTAGAAGAGTGAGCCATGCTGGCGGGGTTGGGGGTGTGTTATCCACTGAAGAAAGTTACCAGGATTGATGTGATCAAGTAACAGAAAGTCATCCAGCACAGAGGGACAAAGCAGGTTATGGGGCAGTGGCACAGGGTACAGTAGAAAGGAGGTTGAGCCTTAGGACATTGGGCCCAGGGCGAGGAGTGTGGGTTTCACTTTATAAACACAACAGTGTTCCTTCACAGAGACTGGCATTTGTCTGACTTATAAATATCACTCACAAAGGCAGCTAATCCATTGTGGAAACTCAGAGTTTAGAGAGAGATCGAAGGGACTGGAGCAGAGTGGAGTTGTAAGTACGTGGATGAATTTTGGGAGTGTTTTTGAGGAGAAGACAAGAAATTAATTTTGGGACTGAAGAAAAGGAAAAGTCCAGGGTAAGTTTCAGCTGTGAGGTAAAGAATCAGGTGCATGTTTGTAGAAGATGGGCAGAATACCGGGACTGGGATTGGTGCCTGAGCTGGGAGTTAGAAATACAGTAAGCTGGAGAAACTTGTCAGACATTTAAAGAAGGACAACAAGGCAGCTATATATTTCGTGTTCTGATGAGAAGTCTGACTTGAAGCATCCATCTGGAGCGTCCTTTGATGGCATGAAGAGCCAGGGGACAGATGAGGGTATTCATGAGGTAAAGGAGTCCAGGAAGGTCTTCAGCCCTCTGACACTTGAGGGCAGGAGAGGAGGAGCATGATGACAGTGGAAACAAGGGGTGGGGGAACTAGCCACTGAGTATTTCACAGAGGGTCACTATTGCAATGGGGCTAAATCCGAAGTTCAAGTGAGGTTAAAAACAATAGAACTCAATACTCAGTTTGAAGGCAGAGATGTGAATGAAGCTGGTGGGCATGGGATTCCTAGAGAGCAAGAGGTGAGGACGTGGGGGCTGTTACTTCTGACCATTTCAGTGTAAGTAAAAGGTCGTTAAAATCATTCCAATCCAAAACAGTACTCAAGTTTGTTAAAAGTCAGCTCAAGTCAGCTGGGAGAAGAAAGGTTATGAAGATTCTTAGTATATTTGTCACTAACTTGGGAAAACTGATGCTTTAGAGAAGGAAATTAAAGAAATACTTCAAAAGGATAATAAGCATCTCTCTCTCTAAGTTGGGCTATAACAGGTATTTTTATTTTATAATCATATATTTTCCAATTTTTTTTCCATACTGTGCTCTTTTAAGCAAAGTGTCAGTGTCCTTTTTTGTCTTCAACCAACCATTTTTCAGGAGCCTACTCGGGCCAACACCACGGTAAGTAAATTCAGTGTAGCAAGCTATTTGCATTGCTTAGCTGCTTGACTTCCAGACAGCTGTGGTCCATGAGATTGCTATCAGTTACCATACAAAGTAGGCAAGGGAATATCCTTAGTGAGCCCCAAAGTGGAAGTTGGAAGGCCCTGGAACTCCAGGTTACTCATCAGAACTACAGAGTACAACTCTAAATGAAAGAACTTGACACAAGGTCATGGCAATTGAATCATCAGGAGCAATATCATCAGAGTGGTTAAGACAGAAATTGCCCTTCATTGAGTAAGATCGTGGGAAAAATCTCTAGGACATGGTGACCAATTTGTGGTTACACTGAGTTCTTCAGTGCAGTTAGAAGTGGGGGAAAACCCAAGAAGCACCCCTTCCTTTTCTCTTGAGAAGTCCTGCACATCGGTTAGAGTGTATGTTGTGTACACAACCAGGGTTTGCCACACCATGTGTGTCTCTTTCACCACAGGAACTCATCACCGCTGTTCACTGAACAGCCCAGATTCCTTCCGGATCCAGTGTCCAGAGTTCATGTCAGTTGTCTGAGTCTAGTTAGGGAAAGGTTAGCTCTAATGAAGTTTAAAGAAATCTGGTTAGTCAGAAGAGGTCACAGAGACATCAGAACTGAGGTCGGGTGGAGACTGTTTTACACACTGCCTGTCATGGCTGTGGATTTGGGAACATTACCGGGGAGTTCATTACTCAGGTCTACCTACCACTGCAAGTTAAAAATACGAAGAGGATCTGGATTTCTACATGACTCAGCAGAGTGAAGGGGAGGCACCTTGTTATATCTGAGGCAAGGATTCCCTGGGGTTGGGGAGGGGGTAGTAAAAATGTATGGAAGCAGAGATGTTTAAAAATTCTTCCTACATCTGACTCAGAACGAGTGGGTTAAAGACTCCTTTAGCCGTTGACCTTGCCTTTCTGCAATGTCTAGGCAAGTGCTGAAAGGAAATGATCTGATGATGTGAGGAGATGAAGCTGTAACCACTTCACTTCTATCCAGAAACCAGGAAGTGGCCAGGGCATACTTGACGCAGATCTGTAAATGTCAGTGGCCTGACCGGCACACCTTTTCTGTCTGTCTCAGCGTGTTCCTCACCCTCACACAGACTGTCACAAGGTCCCTAGTCACCTGTCTCTTTCCCTTCCAGCTCTTACGTCATTGAGCTCTCACTCCCGAGCTTTTATGATCTTCAGTCTGTGAAGCCAACTGTAAGCACAGTGTCAGGGTTTGTTGTTAATGTGTTCGTGTGTCTAGAAACTTTATTGTTTGATACTTTGTTCTCTCTCATCATTGCTAGAAAAATCTGTTTGCATGCTGACACTTCTCTTTACTTGATTTTATGTTTAATGTGTATAGATGATGTGTCCACCTCTATTACCCATTTAATTGAAGGGTGTTAAGTTGTTAGCTAAGTATAATGAGTCGTCTAGTTTTCTGTCAGTTCAAGCTCTCAGGGAACACGCTTCTGTGTAAGATGAAAGGGAGGCCTTGCCAGGGTCCTGCTGCAGGCAGCTTGTTCTGCACCTTCTGCACCAGACGGGCATGGGCAAATGGCCCGTGTGAACCAAGCTTCTCCTCCCTTCCTTCCCTCCTCCCTCCCTCCCTCTCTTCCTCCATCCCTCCTTTCCTTTCTTTCTCTGAAATACTGTTCTGCCTGTGTCTTTCCTTAATTCAATACAAACTCCCAGGAGAGACTCCTGGGCAGTGTCATTATCTAAAAGTACTCTAGAAAGTCCCAACATTTGACCAACGGCATCAGTCAATGTTGAATGAAGCGTTTCAAGTGTGGCTGCCTGTGACTTTGAGAACAATCAATAATATATCAATGTTTCTCAAAGATGGTGGATATTAGAAATTAGTCATGTAAATTAGTAAGCAAAACAAATAAAAGTTCCAAAGTATGGCCAAGTTTAGAAAGTGGCGCTGAACCCCTCCAATTCAAAGTTTGGTGTCCCCTAGACCTTGTTAAACCAGCAGACAAGTTCATCTGCAGTTGACTTGTCACATTCAAGTTTCATTGCTGCTGCTGCAGCCTTACGGTCCCAAGTCCTTAAATGCTGGAGTTTGTTATTTTATCGCTTATCATTTTAATTCATTTAGTTGTGATCACAAAGTGACAATGTGAAGGAATCATTTTAAAATGTTGTTTCCCAAAAGCACCCAGATCTTTGCAGGGAGTCAGGTGCCTGCTCTGGAGGGGAAGTCGTTGTGTGCCTCCGGCTCTGGCTGGTTTCATCTGTAAATGTTTGTTGCTCATATTCCTTTTTGCCCTGATCTTGTACACATTTGGTGACTGCGAGAGAAGATGTGAGGGAGGCGAAAGCCTTCATGTTCTTCGTCTAAAAATGAAATGACACTCTGAATCTGAAATGTGAATTGCTTAGAGATGCTTTGACATCTTGCCGTGTGGGAGGAGAAGGCAGCAGCCAGGGTGCTCCCTCTGAGCAAGTTAGCTCTGCTCTGTTGGAACAATGGTGTTCCCCCGGATGGCAAGATCGCCCCAGAGCCTCCTCCAACTCTCCAAAAACAGCAACCTCCTCACAAGGCAGAAGGATTTGCTCTTAAGAAAGAGTGTTTAGTACAGAGAAGCCTGATGAATATATTTCCACTCAGGCTGAGTCACTGTCACTTACCATTGAAGCAATTTTCTAGATGTGATGGGTTTTAGAATTTGCGTTCATTCCTACAGCATTATGACTGAGAAATAGGTGTTGAGCAACAGCTTGGTAAGGAATTGCCTAAAAGCTGTCTGCAGATTGCTCTTTACCCAGAACTTTCCTGTCTTATCACTCACTGCCTCATTCTTTGCTCTAGGCCTGTCCTATGCACCGTGCAAGTACATCATATTCTGCATGTCCTACATACCTTACACACATACACAGATGTACACATGCACACACACATGCACACTTAGAGGAGAGGGCAGAGTGCAGACCCTCCTGGGGATTATTCCTAGGTGTTTCTCCAGCTAATGGTAGACTAGTGGAGGAGTAGATTCTAGAAGACCCATCTAGTAAGCACTATAGTTGATATTTGTGGGTTATTTTGATGTGATGTGCTGGGCAGTTAATATACATCATTTCATCTAATTCTCAAAAGTTGAATGAAGTTTTCATTTGCCCCCAAAGCTGGCCAATATGTCAGCTCATGCCATTGTCCCCAGAACCCATACTTTTGCCCTCTATACAGAAAAATCTCTTTAAATGAGGATCTCTTGATGAAATGAAGGAATCAAATTTGATTTATTATGAAAATTTTAAGCAAAAAATAGTAATTTAGTATAGTACAGTGAACATGTACACACTTGCCTACTAACTAGCACCTTCAGTCAATAGCTTTTGTCTTTTTTCATCCATATTCATTTTGATTGAGTCACGTTCAAGTAAGTTGCAGATATCTTTATGTCAGATTTCTACGGAGGGTAGAGTCGTGATCCAAAGAAGGCATGTCCACACCCTGAGCTCCCAAACCTATGAACAATACCATTTGTCTTCCTTATGTAAAGAAATAGTCTTTACCTATATAGTTACTCAAGTATCCTGATATGCAGAGACCACCATGGATTATCTACGTAGGCCCTACATCCAATGACAAGTGTTCTTACACAAGGAAGGTAGATAAAGGTTCAGAATCTGCAGAAGAGGAGAGGACAGTGTGAAGATGGAGGCCATAGATGAGAGTTATCAGCCACAAGTCAAGGATGGTGTGGAGGTGGCAGAAGCTGGACCAAAAAAGGACATAGTCTCCTTCAGAGGCGTGGGAAGGAGTGCCATCCAACACCTTAATATTGTGTGCTTGTTTCTAGAACTGAAAGAAGGTACTCATTAATTTCTGTTTTGTCACCAAGCTTTGAAGAATTTGCTACAGCATCCCTGGGAACTAGCATCACCTGTCATAATTTAGTCTGTGTCACAGATAAGAATAGTCCACATAGAGAAAACTCCATGATCGCATGTAAGAAAACTGACCGGAATTACTGAGTTTGCTAATACTTCAGTGTATTCAAACTAAATTTTCCTCATTGCTCTCCAAAAGTCTTTTAGAGCTGTTCTTTTAAAAAATGGGGTCCATTAAAGGATAGTATATTGTGTTTGGTTATTATTGCTTGTGTGTTTTTTTTTTTCTCTAGAAAAATATTCTCTTCATCTCTCCCACCCTGTTGCCATGGCACTGACCTATTGTTGAACCTGACAAATTACTCACATTATGGACATATCCCATGGCTAGAGAGGTTGATGCAAGGTGGTGATTCTGCAGGGAGGTTTCCAAAACCCACTGGATCCTGCACTACTTCTCACAGCCTCCTGGAGGGCAGAGCTAAGGGGGGCACTGACAAAGGAGAGATATGTCTGTCCACTGGCCGCCATCTTCCTGGGGCTTCCTCTCCCTTCTTACCTGAAAAGATGCTAAGATTCAGTGTCTAACAGAGGAGAGGTAGAGCAAACTCCTTCCTCACTGAAATCATGGTTCTACACACACACACACACACACACACACACACACACACACACACTGTGTTATGATGATATGACGTCTGTAGATTGGAGGCCCAAGGAAGATGGTGGTATGGCTCATTCTGAGTTGGAAGGCCTGAGAATCAGAAGGGCCCCTGGTATAAACCACAGTCAAAGGGTAGCAGAAGACCAGGATGCAGCTGAAATAGGGAAGAAATATGTTCTCTCTTCCTTGTCTATTGTTCTACTCATATCTTCAGTGGAGAGAGTAATGTCTACTTATATTTGGTGAAGGTGTCTACTTCACCAAATCCACCCACTCAAATTTTAATCCTATACTAAAACACATTCATAAACACACCCAGAAATAAAGTTTAGTAGAATATTGGAACACCCTGTCAACCAGTCAAGTTGAGGCATTAAATTGACCAACATGTATGTTGTGATTGGCACTGACCCCAAGTTCCTGTATTCCATGCAAGCCTCACTAAGACAAGGATCTCATCTTTTAAAATCTATCCCTCTATAAATGTTAGGCACTTCCATTTGAAAATGCCACACACCTCTAGCCTTTGAACACAAATGCTTTATGTTGCTAATGAAGTGGTGTGGTTTGGTGTTTTACCGTACACATGGCTTGCATTTTGATGATTACATCATTGAAAGGGATTTGATGCTGATGGGAGCTTTGACAATGAAAGCCTTCATCTGCTTTCTAATTTCACACAGGACTAGATACGCAACTAGACAACTAGAGTGCAGAGTTGAGAGCATAGGAAGCAGTATTGTGTTCATTATGGACCAGAGTGAGAACTGAGAGCGTAGGAGGCAGTATTGGCGTTCATCATGTGCCTAGAAGGAGGAAAGGCAAAATTTCCAAGACTCTTGGCTAAGGAGAAGTCTCATTAGCTCCAAAGAACACTGGAAGGAAAATGGTGCCCCTGTTTAGAAAGTGCCTCTGGTGTTTCTTGATCTTTCCTGGATCAATTATTATTGTCTCCTGAGTGGTTCAAGGCCAAGAAGTATTCTCTCATCACCGTGTCTCAAGGCTCTGAAATGAGGTATTCTTTTCTGTCTCTTGTTTAATTTAAGGCCTCCGTTGGGCATTTATTGACTGGATTAGCACATTAGTTTTACTATTTTCTTCTATGTCCTTTTATGTTCTGGTGAGTTTATGAGGTGAGCCCAGTTTCCTTCTGAGAGTTGATTCCAAAGGCCTTTACGAAAGGCGGGCGTGTTTCCTTTTCTCATAAAGATAAGAAAACATCAGCAAACTCAATAAAGATACCAGACTGTCTGAGACTGAATTGTGGACCACACTCCATGGCAAACTCCCTGTGAAGAAGCCATCTTCAACCTCACAGACTTACTTCTCCAGAATCATGTCTACAATGGAACAAGTACTCCCTTTGTCAGCTGGTGGTGTCTCTTGGCTTACTCTGGAGGCATTTTGTGACTAATAATTAGCTGTCAGAATTCAGGGTCTCTACCTGGGCTCCAGGGAACACAGGCCAGTGAGATCTCTTTGAGTAGATATCAACAGTATAAGAGCTGCTAGAGAAGACAGGCCATATTTAGGAAGATGTGGAGATTATGCTTTAGAAGGAAAAAAATTGAAATTTCTTATACTCCTAATGATAAGATCTCATACCCAAATTAATTCGCTAACATACTTCCTAGTGCTGCTGTTCAGTTCAATGGCATATTTATTCAGTGGTGTCTGATTAATAATTTCATTTTGGCTTTGTACAGCTCTGCATTACTTCTAGTAGAAGCATCTTGGAAGCACAGAGAAGCCATGAGGGTGCTATTAAAAAATCCCTGGAGCTAAGAATGTACAAGCAGGCCTCTATACACATTTAGAGTTTGCTTCTATACAAATCTCCACTCAGGCCATCTTATAATCCTTTTTGATGACTTTTAACCTGTCCTTCTAGAATGAAAAAAGAATAGAATAACAGCTTTAAATTATTCCAAAATAAAGCAAATACTCTGTCAGTCAGTAAAAATTTGTAGTTCAAAGCTAATCAATTATTAAGATGCTGCAAATATTATTTTTAAGAATGCCTGATTGATTTGCCTCCTCATACTTACATATCAGTTGTTTATTGCCTGTGTTTGTTACCATTGAAGGAAAAGAAAACATTTCAAGATTCCTAGACAGATTTCTTAATACTGGCTTATTTATTTATTTATATAGCTGCCACGACAGAATTGTTTGTAATGAGCAGAAATTTTCAAGCTTACACTTTGAAGGCTGGAAGTCCAAAAAGGGGCTGTGGGCCAGACTGCACATCTCCTGTCAGAAGTGTAGAAGAGCTAAGGGAGGGAGCGGGAGACTAGGGGAGGGAGGCAGGCCAGACTCACTCCTCCATCAGGAGCCACACCTGCTGTAACTATCCTTTTCTCCTGGAAATAGCATTCATTCATTGCCCTCATCAATCATCAATTAAATAGGCTATCTCTCAACTCCGAGAATTAAGTTTCTAGGACATGAAATGTGGGTAAATATTTAAATCACAACACACAAAACTTAATGCTACCTCCCCTAGGCATAACTTTGTATAGTAGATTCTCACTAAAACGTTTGGGAACATCAATGAATACAAATGTAATACCAGCCACACCTAAAAAGTCCTTATAAGCCAGGTCAGTTTGGAGCGGACATCAGAAGGCTTTTGTGGAAGATGATAACATGGAATAACTCTATTCCTAATCCTACTCTAGACCCTACAGTTCCAAAATACAAAAATGTTTCAAACTCTCAACATAGCTGAATAGGTAAAGAAAAATGTAAAATGAAAATTCACTAGGTCTGGAAGCATGCAAATGCAAATACAAATATAAAGAAAGAGACAGAGTAAGCATAGGACTAGGTTTTGTTTTGTTTATACATTAGTCAACCTCTAACTACTGTGTAGTAGAGACATTGTTGCCCTGTTATAGGATAACCACACCCCCTCTGTGTGTGTGTGTGTGTGTGTGTGTGTGTGTGTGTGTGTGTGTGTGTGTGTGTGAGTAAGCTTCCACAGTAGGTTTCCCTATGTCCTTTCAAACGGTCTTCAGTGTTATTTATCCATCCCTACACTCCCTCCTCTAGCCTATGCTCTGTTCCTCCACCCTAGTTTTACCCTCCCTGTTCCACTCTTCCCTTTTCACCCTTTATGCCAGTGTATTCTATTTCTCCTCCCTGGATGTCCTCCCTGTGGCCCCTCAATAATTTCCTGACTTCCGGACATATTCCAAATAAAATGTATTTATCTCAAGATTCAAAGATAACATCCGCAGGTGAGAGAAAATATGGGACATTTGTCTCTCTGGGTCTGGATTACGTCACTCAGAATGAGAGTGTTTCTAGCTCCATCCATTTACCTGGAATTTTTCATTTTTCTTAGTAACTGAATAATATTCCACTATATAAATATACATTTTCAATATCCATTTACCAGTTGACGGACATCCAGGCTGTTTCCATTTCCTGACTACAGCAGAGCAGCTACAAACATTGATGAACAAGTATCCCTAGAATAGGATATGGAGTCCTTTGTATATACTGAAGATTAGTGCAGTAATGGTGTTAATTCTTTTTTGAAGATCTGATGGAACTATCTACTGAAACCATCTAGCCCAGGGACTTTTTAGTTGGGAGATTTTTAATTACTGCTTCTATCTCACTGGGTGTTATCAATCCATTAAACTAGTTACTTTATCTTGAGTTAATTTGATAGAAATATATAAGAATATATGAATTCATCCATTTTTTTAGACTTTAGTTTGACTGAATTTAGATTTTTTTTCTTTTGGGGGAGTATTTGGGATTTGACATTTTCTTTTACTGAGAGATCCAATTTCATATTTGGTCAACAGTTCATAATTTGCCAGCTACTGTCAGAGTTGGGATATCAGTCATCCAATAAAATGGCTGAGCAGTGCTGGTAATTGTTTTAAGCATCATCACATGGGCTCTGCCTGCAACATAGGCTCCCAGAAGTATGTGTTTGGAGGTGCCTTCTAAACTATAAAGTACTATACACCTGTAAAATGTGATGATGTATATTAATAGCAGCTTTAAGTTTGACAAATCATTGTATTCATCAGTATCTATGGGTCCTGTCCTTTTATCAGGTATGGGATCACTTTCTATCCTCTTTTGTCCTTAGGGGCCTCAGTCAAGCCATGAGATGTACCCATAAATGCTCTGGTAATAATATATATAGGTAGGGTACATTGGAAAAGAGGGCAGTCACCTACCATTGTCAAAGAGGACAAAAGAGTGAACTCACAGAAATTTTGCTCAAGATGCTCAATAGTCCTCATAAAAGGAATAAAAATTTACTAGATGGGGAAAGAGGAAAGGACACACAAAGTTTAGCAAGCACACGAGCAGCACAGTGAATATCTATGAAGGAGCTCTTGCCAGCACAGCAGCAGGGTAGCTGGAGGTCCTCTCACTTGGGCGATAGCCTCAGCTTCAGCGCATCGCTTCTCTCCCTCCTGTTGGCACACCGCAGTTTCCTTTCTCTCTTCTTTAAGATCCTTTTGAGTTTAAAATAATCATTTTATTAGAGTACTTTACAGACCATAGCATTTACCTATTTAGATTGTACATTTCAATCATTTTAATAATATTTACAGAACTGAACAGGCAGTGGTGGTGTACTCCTTTAATCCCAGCACTTGGGAGGCAGAGGCAGGTGGATCTCTGTGAGTTCGACACCAGCCTGGTCTACAGAACAGACAGAACTATTACACAAAGAAACCCTGTCTTGAAGACCCAAGTATATATATAATATTTATAGAACTGTGCAGTCTTTACTATAGTTGAATTTTAGAATTATTTTATCATCTTCAAGGGAAGCCTTGTACCATTACTAGTGATTTTCCATTTCCCTCCTTTTTTTTAAATTTTATTTTATAATTTAATTTAATTTTACATATCAGCCACGAATTCCCTTGTTCTCCCCCCTCCTACCCCCCCCCACCTTCCCCCCAGCCCACTCCCCATTCCCATCTCCTCCAGGGCAAAGACTCCCCTGAGGATTGAGTTCAACTTGGTAGATTCAGTCCAGGCAAGTCCAGTCCCCTCCTCCCAGGCTGAGCCAAGTGTCCCTGCATAGATCCCAGGTTCCAAACAGCCAGCTCATGCACTGAGGACAGGTCCCAGTCCCACTGCCTGGGGGCCTCCCAAACAGATCAAGCTAATCAACTGTCACACTTATCCAGAGGGCCTGATCCAGTTGGGGGCTCCTCAGCTGTTGGTTCATAGTTCATGTGTTTCCATTCATTTGGCTATTTGTCCCTGTGTTTTTTCCAGCCTTGGTCTCAACAATTCTTGCTCATACAAACCCTCCTCTTTCTTGCCAATTGGACTCCCGGAGCTCCACCTGGGGCCTGGCCGTGGATCTCTGCATCCGGTTCCCTCAGTCATTGGATGAGGTTTCTAGCATGACAATTAGGGTGTTTGGGCATCCTATCACCAGCATCTCCCTCCTTTATTCAAACTTAGACAGCCAGTAGCCTGCAACCATCTGCAAGAATTTAGACATTTTATATAAATGGAATCATACTAGCTGTGGTCTTTTTTTTTTTTTTAATAGAATCTTTCACTTAGCTCAGTCCCTCAGTGGCAGAGGTAAGCTTTTTAACATTTTCATTTTCATCTAGGTAGATCTCAGTAAATATTTGTTCAATGGAAGGTGGGTCTCAATAAATAATTTCTTGGTAGATAAAAGGACTTGAACACTTCATGGAGATTAAGACAAGAGTCTCAGCAATTCAGTCTAAAGTCATAATTCCAGCAGGAAGTTCTATGAGATGTCTACACAAATATAGGAGCCATCTAGGCTCTGGGCAAAGGGGAGTCAAGGAACCACAAGATACTTCAGTGGCCAGCAACAGCAGGTCTCTGGAGACAACACAGTCAGACTATATAATTAGGCTACTAGTGTTACCTAGTTGTTTATCTACTTTATTAAACTTAATTTTGAAGTGCTGAAGAGAAGAGGGTATAACTTCTTTTTATATTTTAAACACACCTCACAAATACTTACTAAATGAACAAATTTTACTCTGAACACTTTTCTCCTGAAAGAGACTGAATTTGCTTGCTAATTCATTTTCTCTCACATGAAACACAGAATGTGTGTGAGTGCTTCCCTTCCAATTTGAGATCCATGTAGTGAATTTGGGGGACATACTTGGTCATTGAAGAACTAACTCAAAGCCTGCAAATGAGTGAATGTGGTAACTGCTATCACTCAGCAACACACTTGTTTGCTATTGACTATTTCCACTAACCTGAAAACTCTGTCTAGCTCAGAGATCACTATCTGTTTGGTTCACTAGTGGATCTTGAACATCTAGAACGGTTAGGGGTGCATTAAAAGTTAAATAAATATTTGTTGATGGAGGAGATGGGGGAAGAGGAGAGAGGAGACTGAGGGAGGGGAGACTTTTGTATATGGAAATGTATAACTATGCATTGGTGCTCAAATCAATCTTACTGAACATTGGTAAGTGATTTAAAAAACACACCTGCTGCAATCAAATTTTCCACAAGGTTCTTGTGTAGTGGCATTCCGAAGCAATAAGCATAAACTGTAAAAGAAAAGAAAAGAAGCTGGCCATATGGGCAGGAAAATGGCATCTAAGATCCATGAAGGCTGATGTAAGATGATACCACATTATGGGGAAATGGCACAAATGTACCCATAAGATAATGGTTTCTAACTATCAGATCAGAACTAGGAAAAAAACCAAAGGAGCTGTTGACTACAGCCTACTTTATGTGCAAGGGTTACTCTTCAACTTCAATGTAGTAGAAGAAACATTACTTTAACTCTGCACTTCTGGGCTCGGATGAAAAATATCTCTATAAAATACGTACATTTTCCCCTAATGGTCATGACAGAGTTTTGGGTTCTTTTCCCAGTCTTTCTATGTCCTCCCTTCAAGCCTGTTGCTATGGCTATGGCTCATTTGTTCCCACCAAAAAGGGGGGTGTGTGTGTGTGTAGTGGAGGGTGACCACAGTTCAGGTGGCATAATTAGAGGCCTGTCTCTGTAAGAAGACTTTCTATAGCATTTTCTATAGTTTTAGTTGCTATGAATTAAGACTGACTCATTTAATAGACTATATATATATATATATATATATAATGTAAGTATATTTCATTATAGCTAACTACAGACTGAAGAGTACTTGCTATCCATATATTCCCCTTATGTTCTGCATAAGACCAATATATTTAAAGTTTTTATTTATTGCAATATAAGAGGAAAAAGGAGCCCCCCGTTACAATTTAGAAGTAATACATCAAGTTCACAAAGAGTAGACTCATGATGGTTATTCTTCACTGTTTGCTAGATCTAGGATCACCTAGGAGACACACTTCTGGGCATGTCTGTGAGATCATTTCCAGAGAGACTTAACTGAGGAAGGAGGATCCATCCTGAATGTCATCAGCACTTTTCCATGGGCTGAGGTCTTAGATTAAACAAAAGGGGAACGAAAAAAGTGATCATAGCAGCAGTATTCATCTTTCTGTTTCCCGGTCCACTAAAGCATGAGTCATCAGCTGCCAATGCGACTGCCAGCACAGAGCCTTCCCACCATCATGGACTGTGTCACCCCAAACCATGATCCAAAAAATAATCTTTCTCCCCTAAAGTTGATTCTTCTCAAATATTTTGTCACTCAACAAGAAAGTAAACAAACATGTCTGAGTGTCAGCTAAAAAACGCTTTCAAGGAAAAAAGAAGCCATATAGCCTATTATCTTAGTACTTGGGAGGCTGAGGTGGGAAGACTGTTGGTTGTTTGAGGCCAGCCTGTACAAGAAGATGAGCTCAGTCTTGGCTACAGAATGAGACTGTGTCATGCTGGCAAGTTTATGAAGAAAGATAAACCCTTACTAACTGTTGGTGAGAATGCAAATTGATGCAGCCACTCTAGAAATCTATGTGGGGATCCTCAAAAACTTAAAATATATTGTATGACCCAGCCATATCACTCCTTGACATACACTGAAGGGATTAAATATTTTGCTCCACAGATCCTTGCTCAGCAATGTTCATTGCCACTTATTCACAATATCCAGGAAATGGAAACAGCCTAACTATCCTTCAACAGATGAATGGATAAAGAAAATGTGGTACATATACGTAATGGAATACTATTCTGCTGTAGAGAAAAAAATGAAATCAGGCAATTTGCAGGTAAATGGATGGGCCTACAAAGGTTTAGACTGAATGAGGTAACCCAGACCCAAAAAGACCAATGCTGTGTGTTCTCTTTCATCTGTGGATTCTAGTTCCCAGTCCTCAGATATGAGTGTACAGCATGGAGTAACTATGGAAATCAGGAAAACATAAAGGGACCAGAGGAGAGCAGAGTGGTGGGGCTTGGGCTTGAGAAGGGAACAGCAAGATCCAAATGGTGATATATGATGTAGGAACAGAAGAAAACTGGGAAGGAGGAAGAGAGGTCAATAAAGATAGAGGAGAAAACACAGACAAATGATACCAAGGTTGTTTAACCTCAAGGAATCATGTTACTTAATATTTACCTAAAATTATACATAGTACATATAAGTGCATGTACACACACATATTTATGTCTTAAAGGAAGTTATGCTACTTGAGCTGACAATGATGCCCACAAGAACCATAGACCAACAAAACTGCAACACACATGTACAAATACACACACACACACACACACACACACACACACACATACACACACACACACATGCGCACATGGCATTTTTTGAAATGGTTAGGCAGTATAGTTTAAGTGATTCCCCAAACAATAGAGACTATTGATGCAACCCTCAGTTACCTCTCAGGAGTTGAGGGTGGTCCTCTTTTTCTGGTTACACACAGTCAGGATACAAGACTTGGATGATCTGAGCTGTATCTGACCTAAAAGTCTTATTCCTAGTCTAGCATGCATGGTACTAGAAAATACCATGCAAGCTGCCAAGGGAAGACAATTAAACGGTCTTAATCAGTTGCAACACCTATGGACCACGAAAATAACCAATATGACAAGGTGTGTATAAAGGAGCAATGAGTGGCCCTCACCTGTCAGTGGCTACCAACAGCTGTCCAATTGGACTCAAGTCCCACTCAACAAGTGGGAAATCATATATGGTACTGAAAACCTACCCAGCTTCCTAGGCTAGTGAGTTAGAAAAGAATCTACTACTACTACTTTGTTAAACCAGCATAATTCCTCACCACATTCTTTAAATCTTATCCTCTAGCCACAGAGAAGAAAGAAGCCTCTCTTTATAGAAAATGGAG